>NW_024412076.1:0-220768 GCF_016920715.1 Anopheles arabiensis | reverse complement strand
AAGTTTCTACGGATTCAGAATGAAGAAAACGACTGTTCAGAGTGAAGATATCTTAGTTTCTACGGATTCAGAATGAAGAAAACGACTGTTCAGAGTGAAGATATCTTAGTTTCTAGGATTCAGAATGAAGAAAACGACTGTTCAGAGTGAAGATATCTTAGTTTCTACGGATTCAGAATGAAGAAAACGACTGTTCAGAGTGAAGATATCTTAGTTTCTACGGATTCAGAATGAAGAAAACGACTGTTCAGAGTGAAGATATCTTAGTTTCTACGGATTCAGAATGAAGAAAACGACTGTTCAGAGTGAAGATATCTTAGTTTCTACGGATTCAGAATGAAGAAAACGACTGTTCAGAGTGAAGATATTTTAGTTTCTATGGATTCAGAATGAAGAAAACGACTGTTCAGAGTGAAGATATCTTAGTTTCTACGATTCAGAATGAAGAAAACGACTGTTCAGAGTGAAGATATCTTAGTTTCTAAGGATTCAGAATGAAGAAAACGACTGTTCAGAGTGAAGATATCTTAGTTTCTACGGATTCAGAATGAAGAAAACGACTGTTCAGAGTGAAGATATCTTAGTTTCTAAGGATTCAGAATGAAGAAAACGACTGTTCAGAGTGAAGATATCTTAGTTTCTACGGATTCAGAATGAAGAAAACGACTGTTCAGAGTGAAGATATCTTAGTTTCTAAGGATTCAGAATGAAGAAAACGACTGTTCAGAGTGAAGATATCTTAGTTTCTACGGATTCAGAATGAAGAAAACGACTGTTCAGAGTGAAGATATTTTAGTTTCTACGGATTCAGAATGAAAAACGACTGTTCAGAGTGAAGATATCTTAGTTTCTAAGGATTCAGAATGAAGAAAACGACTGTTCAGAGTGAAGATATCTTAGTTTCTACGGATTCAGAATGAAGAAAACGACTGTTCAGAGTGAAGATATCTTAGTTTCTAGGATTCAGAATGAAGAAAACGACTGTTCAGAGTGAAGATATCTTAGTTTCTACGGATTCAGAATGAAGAAAACGACTGTTCAGAGTGAAGATATCTTAGTTTCTACGGATTCAGAATGAAGAAAACGACTGTTCAGAGTGAAGATATCTTAGTTTCTAGGATTCAGAATGAAGAAAACGACTGTTCAGAGTGAAGATATCTTAGTTTCTAGGATTCAGAATGAAGAAAACGACTGTTCAGAGTGAAGATATCTTAGTTTCTAAGGATTCAGAAAGAAAGAAAACGACTGTTCAGAGTGAAGATATCTTAGTTTCTACGGATTCAGAATGAAGAAAACGACTGTTCAGAGTGAAGATATCTTAGTTTCTAAGGATTCAGAATGAAGAAAACGACTGTTCAGAGTGAAGATATCTTAGTTTCTACGGATTCAGAATGAAAGAAAACGACTGTTCAGAGTGAAGATATCTTAGTTTCTAAGGATTCAGAATGAAAGAAAACGACTGTTCAGAGTGAAGATATCTTAGTTTCTAGGATTCAGAATGAAGAAAACGACTGTTCAGAGTGAAGATATCTTAGTTTCTACGGATTCAGAATGAAGAAAACGACTGTTCAGAGTGAAGATATCTTAGTTTCTACGGATTCAGAATGAAGAAAACGACTGTTCAGAGTGAAGATATCTTAGTTTCTAGGATTCAGAATGAAGAAAACGACTGTTCAGAGTGAAGATATCTTAGTTTCTACGGATTCAGAATGAAGAAAACGACTGTTCAGAGTGAAGATATCTTAGTTTCTAAGGATTCAGAATGAAGAAAACGACTGTTCAGAGTGAAGATATCTTAGTTTCTAAGGATTCAGAATGAAGAAAACGACTGTTCAGAGTGAAGATATCTTAGTTTCTAGGATTCAGAATAAGAAAACGACTGTTCAGAGTGAAGATATCAGTTTCTAGGATTCAGAATGAAGAAAACGACTGTTCAGAGTGAAGATATCTTAGTTTCTACGGATTCAGAATGAAGAAAACGACTGTTCAGAGTGAAGATATCTTAGTTTCTACGGATTCAGAATGAAGAAAACGACTGTTCAGAGTGAAGATATCTTAGTTTCTAAGGATTCAGAATGAAGAAAACGACTGTTCAGAGTGAAGATATCTTAGTTTCTAGGATTCAGAATGAAGAAAACGACTGTTCAGAGTGAAGATATCTTAGTTTCTAAGGATTCAGAATGAAGAAAACGACTGTTCAGAGTGAAGATATCTTAGTTTCTAAGGATTCAGAATGAAGAAAACGACTGTTCAGAGTGAAGATATCTTAGTTTCTAGGATTCAGAATGAAGAAAACGACTGTTCAGAGTGAAGATATCTTAGTTTCTAAGGATTCAGAATGAAGAAAACGACTGTTCAGAGTGAAGATATCTTAGTTTCTACGGATTCAGAAAAAGAAAACGACTGTTCAGAGTGAAGATATCTTAGTTTCTAAGGATTCAGAATGAAGAAAACGACTGTTCAGAGTGAAGATATCTTAGTTTCTACGGATTCAGAATGAAGAAAACGACTGTTCAGAGTGAAGATATCTTAGTTTCTAAGGATTCAGAATGAAGAAAACGACTGTTCAGAGTGAAGATATCTTAGTTTCTACGGATTCAGAATGAAGAAAACGACTGTTCAGAGTGAAGATATCTTAGTTTCTAAGGATTCAGAATGAAGAAAACGACTGTTCAGAGTGAAGATATCTTAGTTTCTACGGATTCAGAATGAAGAAAACGACTGTTCAGAGTGAAGATATCTTAGTTTCTACGGATTCAGAATGAAGAAAACGACTGTTCAGAGTGAAGATATTTTAGTTTCTACGGATTCAGAATGAAGAAAACGACTGTTCAGAGTGAAGATATCTTAGTTTCTAGGATTCAGAATGAAGAAAACGACTGTTCAGAGTGAAGATATCTTAGTTTCTAAGGATTCAGAATGAAGAAAACGACTGTTCAGAGTGAAGATATCTTAGTTTCTACGGATTCAGAATGAAGAAAACGACTGTTCAGAGTGAAGATATCTTAGTTTCTAAGGATTCAGAATGAAGAAAACGACTGTTCAGAGTGAAGATATCTTAGTTTCTACGGATTCAGAATGAAGAAAACGACTGTTCAGAGTGAAGATATCTTAGTTTCTAAGGATTCAGAATGAAGAAAACGACTGTTCAGAGTGAAGATATCTTAGTTTCTAAGGATTCAGAATGAAGAAAACGACTGTTCAGAGTGAAGATATCTTAGTTTCTAAGGATTCAGAATGAAGAAAACGACTGTTCAGAGTGAAGATATCTTAGTTTCTAGGATTCAGAATGAAGAAAACGACTGTTCAGAGTGAAGATATCTTAGTTTCTAGGATTCAGAATGAAGAAAACGACTGTTCAGAGTGAAGATATCTTAGTTTCTACGGATTCAGAATGAAGAAAACGACTGTTCAGAGTGAAGATATCTTAGTTTCTACGGATTCAGAATGAAGAAAACGACTGTTCAGAGTGAAGATATCTTAGTTTCTACGGATTCAGAATGAAGAAAACGACTGTTCAGAGTGAAGATATCTTAGTTTCTACGGATTCAGAATGAAGAAAACGACTGTTCAGAGTGAAGATATCTTAGTTTCTACGGATTCAGAATGAAGAAAACGACTGTTCAGAGTGAAGATATCTTAGTTTCTAGGATTCAGAATGAAGAAAACGACTGTTCAGAGTGAAGATATCTTAGTTTCTAAGGATTCAGAATGAAGAAAACGACTGTTCAGAGTGAAGATATCTTAGTTTCTACGGATTCAGAATGAAGAAAACGACTGTTCAGAGTGAAGATATCTTAGTTTCTAAGGATTCAGAATGAAGAAAACGACTGTTCAGAGTGAAGATATCTTAGTTTCTACGGATTCAGAATGAAGAAAACGACTGTTCAGAGTGAAGATATCTTAGTTTCTACGGATTCAGAATGAAGAAAACGACTGTTCAGAGTGAAGATATCTTAGTTTCTAAGGATTCAGAATGAAGAAAACGACTGTTCAGAGTGAAGATATCTTAGTTTCTAAGGATTCAGAATGAAGAAAACGACTGTTCAGAGTGAAGATATCTTAGTTTCTAAGGATTCAGAATGAAGAAAACGACTGTTCAGAGTGAAGATATCTTAGTTTCTAAGGATTCAGAATGAAGAAAACGACTGTTCAGAGTGAAGATATCTTAGTTTCTACGGATTCAGAATGAAGAAAACGACTGTTCAGAGTGAAGATATCTTAGTTTCTGGATTCAGAATGAAGAAAACGACTGTTCAGAGTGAAGATATCTTAGTTTCTAAGGATTCAGAATGAAGAAAACGACTGTTCAGAGTGAAGATATCTTAGTTTCTACGGATTCAGAATGAAGAAAACGACTGTTCAGAGTGAAGATATCTTAGTTTCTAAGGATTCAGAATGAAGAAAACGACTGTTCAGAGTGAAGATATCTTAGTTTCTAAGGATTCAGAATGAAGAAAACGACTGTTCAGAGTGAAGATATCTTAGTTTCTAAGGATTCAGAATGAAGAAAACGACTGTTCAGAGTGAAGATATCTTAGTTTCTAAGGATTCAGAATGAAGAAAACGACTGTTCAGAGTGAAGATATCTTAGTTTCTACGGATTCAGAATGAAGAAAACGACTGTTCAGAGTGAAGATATCTTAGTTTCTAAGGATTCAGAATGAAGAAAACGACTGTTCAGAGTGAAGATATCTTAGTTTCTAAGGATTCAGAATGAAGAAAACGACTGTTCAGAGTGAAGATATCTTAGTTTCGGATTCAGAATGAAGAAAACGACTGTTCAGAGTGAAGATATCTTAGTTTCTAAGGATTCAGAATGAAGAAAACGACTGTTCAGAGTGAAGATATCTTAGTTTCTAGGATTCAGAATGAAGAAAACGACTGTTCAGAGTGAAGATATCTTAGTTTCTAAGGATTCAGAATGAAGAAAACGACTGTTCAGAGTGAAGATATCTTAGTTTCTAAGGATTCAGAATGAAGAAAACGACTGTTCAGAGTGAAGATATCTTAGTTTCTACGGATTCAGAATGAAGAAAACGACTGTTCAGAGTGAAGATATCTTAGTTTCTACGGATTCAGAATGAAGAAAACGACTGTTCAGAGTGAAGATATCTTAGTTTCTAAGGATTCAGAATGAAGAAAACGACTGTTCAGAGTGAAGATATCTTAGTTTCTACGGATTCAGAATGAAGAAAACGACTGTTCAGAGTGAAGATATCTTAGTTTCTAAGGATTCAGAATGAAGAAAACGACTGTTCAGAGTGAAGATATCTTAGTTTCTAAGGATTCAGAATGAAGAAAACGACTGTTCAGAGTGAAGATATCTTAGTTTCTACGGATTCAGAATGAAGAAAACGACTGTTCAGAGTGAAGATATCTTAGTTTCTAGGATTCAGAATGAAGAAAACGACTGTTCAGAGTGAAGATATCTTAGTTTCTACGGATTCAGAATGAAGAAAACGACTGTTCAGAGTGAAGATATCTTAGTTTCTAAGGATTCAGAATGAAGAAAACGACTGTTCAGAGTGAAGATATCTTAGTTTCTAAGGATTCAGAATGAAGAAAACGACTGTTCAGAGTGAAGATATCTTAGTTTCTAAGGATTCAGAATGAAGAAAACGACTGTTCAGAGTGAAGATATCTTAGTTTCTACGGATTCAGAATGAAGAAAACGACTGTTCAGAGTGAAGATATCTTAGTTTCTAAGGATTCAGAATGAAGAAAACGACTGTTCAGAGTGAAGATATCTTAGTTTCTACGGATTCAGAATGAAGAAAACGACTGTTCAGAGTGAAGATATCTTAGTTTCTAGGATTCAGAATGAAGAAAACGACTGTTCAGAGTGAAGATATCTTAGTTTCTACGGATTCAGAATGAAGAAAACGACTGTTCAGAGTGAAGATATCTTAGTTTCTAAGGATTCAGAATGAAGAAAACGACTGTTCAGAGTGAAGATATCTTAGTTTCTAAGGATTCAGAATGAAGAAAACGACTGTTCAGAGTGAAGATATCTTAGTTTCTAAGGATTCAGAATGAAGAAAACGACTGTTCAGAGTGAAGATATCTTAGTTTCTAAGGATTCAGAATGAAGAAAACGACTGTTCAGAGTGAAGATATCTTAGTTTCTAAGGATTCAGAATGAAGAAAACGACTGTTCAGAGTGAAGATATCTTAGTTTCTAAGGATTCAGAATGAAGAAAACGACTGTTCAGAGTGAAGATATCTTAGTTTCTAAGGATTCAGAATGAAGAAAACGACTGTTCAGAGTGAAGATATCTTAGTTTCTACGGATTCAGAATGAAGAAAACGACTGTTCAGAGTGAAGATATCTTAGTTTCTAAGGATTCAGAATGAAGAAAACGACTGTTCAGAGTGAAGATATCTTAGTTTCTAAGGATTCAGAATGAAGAAAACGACTGTTCAGAGTGAAGATATCTTAGTTTCTAAGGATTCAGAATGAAGAAAACGACTGTTCAGAGTGAAGATATCTTAGTTTCTACGGATTCAGAAGAAGAAAACGACTGTTCAGAGTGAAGATATCTTAGTTTCTACGGATTCAGAATGAAGAAAACGACTGTTCAGAGTGAAGATATCTTAGTTTCTACGGATTCAGAATGAAGAAAACGACTGTTCAGAGTGAAGATATCTTAGTTTCTAGGATTCAGAATGAAGAAAACGACTGTTCAGAGTGAAGATATCTTAGTTTCTAAGGATTCAGAATGAAGAAAACGACTGTTCAGAGTGAAGATATCTTAGTTTCTAAGGATTCAGAATGAAGAAAACGACTGTTCAGAGTGAAGATATCTTAGTTTCTAAGGATTCAGAATGAAGAAAACGACTGTTCAGAGTGAAGATATCTTAGTTTCTACGGATTCAGAAAAGAAAACGACTGTTCAGAGTGAAGATATCTTAGTTTCTAAGGATTCAGAATGAAGAAAACGACTGTTCAGAGTGAAGATATCTTAGTTTCTAAGGATTCAGAATGAAGAAAACGACTGTTCAGAGTGAAGATATCTTAGTTTCTACGGATTCAGAATGAAGAAAACGACTGTTCAGAGTGAAGATATCTTAGTTTCTAGGATTCAGAAGAAGAAAACGACTGTTCAGAGTGAAGATATCTTAGTTTCTAAGGATTCAGAATGAAGAAAACGACTGTTCAGAGTGAAGATATCTTAGTTTCTAAGGATTCAGAATGAAGAAAACGACTGTTCAGAGTGAAGATATCTTAGTTTCTACGGATTCAGAATGAAGAAAACGACTGTTCAGAGTGAAGATATCTTAGTTTCTACGGATTCAGAATGAAGAAAACGACTGTTCAGAGTGAAGATATCTTAGTTTCTAAGGATTCAGAATAAAGAAAACGACTGTTCAGAGTGAAGATATCTTAGTTTCTACGGATTCAGAATGAAGAAAACGACTGTTCAGAGTGAAGATATCTTAGTTTCTAAGGATTCAGAATGAAGAAAACGACTGTTCAGAGTGAAGATATCTTAGTTTCTACGGATTCAGAATGAAGAAAACGACTGTTCAGAGTGAAGATATCTTAGTTTCTACGGATTCAGAATGAAGAAAACGACTGTTCAGAGTGAAGATATCTTAGTTTCTAAGGATTCAGAATGAAGAAAACGACTGTTCAGAGTGAAGATATCTTAGTTTCTATGGATTCAGAATAAAGAAAACGACTGTTCAGAGTGAAGATATCTTAGTTTCTACGGATTCAGAATGAAGAAAACGACTGTTCAGAGTGAAGATATCTTAGTTTCTACGGATTCAGAATGAAGAAAACGACTGTTCAGAGTGAAGATATCTTAGTTTCTAAGGATTCAGAATGAAGAAAACGACTGTTCAGAGTGAAGATATCTTAGTTTCTACGGATTCAGAATGAAGAAAACGACTGTTCAGAGTGAAGATATCTTAGTTTCTATGGATTCAGAATGAAGAAAACGACTGTTCAGAGTGAAGATATCTTAGTTTCTACGGATTCAGAATGAAGAAAACGACTGTTCAGAGTGAAGATATCTTAGTTTCTAAGGATTCAGAATGAAGAAAACGACTGTTCAGAGTGAAGATATCTTAGTTTCTAAGGATTCAGAATGAAGAAAACGACTGTTCAGAGTGAAGATATCTTAGTTTCTACGGATTCAGAAGAAGAAAACGACTGTTCAGAGTGAAGATATCTTAGTTTCTAAGGATTCAGAATGAAGAAAACGACTGTTCAGAGTGAAGATATCTTAGTTTCTAGGATTCAGAATGAAGAAAACGACTGTTCAGAGTGAAGATATCTTAGTTTCTACGGATTCAGAATGAAGAAAACGACTGTTCAGAGTGAAGATATCTTAGTTTCTAAGGATTCAGAATGAAGAAAACGACTGTTCAGAGTGAAGATATCTTAGTTTCTACGGATTCAGAATGAAGAAAACGACTGTTCAGAGTGAAGATATCTTAGTTTCTACGGATTCAGAATGAAGAAAACGACTGTTCAGAGTGAAGATATCTTAGTTTCTAAGGATTCAGAATGAAGAAAACGACTGTTCAGAGTGAAGATATCTTAGTTTCTATGGATTCAGAATGAAGAAAACGACTGTTCAGAGTGAAGATATCTTAGTTTCTAGGATTCAGAATGAAGAAAACGACTGTTCAGAGTGAAGATATCTTAGTTTCTAAGGATTCAGAATGAAGAAAACGACTGTTCAGAGTGAAGATATCTTAGTTTCTACGGATTCAGAAGAAAACGACTGTTCAGAGTGAAGATATCTTAGTTTCTAGGATTCAGAAGAAGAAAACGACTGTTCAGAGTGAAGATATCTTAGTTTCTAAGGATTCAGAATGAAGAAAACGACTGTTCAGAGTGAAGATATCTTAGTTTCTACGGATTCAGAAGAAGAAAACGACTGTTCAGAGTGAAGATATCTTAGTTTCTACGGATTCAGAATGAAGAAAACGACTGTTCAGAGTGAAGATATCTTAGTTTCTAGGATTCAGAATAAAGAAAACGACTGTTCAGAGTGAAGATATCTTAGTTTCTACGGATTCAGAATGAAGAAAACGACTGTTCAGAGTGAAGATATCTTAGTTTCTAAGGATTCAGAATAAAGAAAACGACTGTTCAGAGTGAAGATATCTTAGTTTCTACGGATTCAGAATAAAGAAAACGACTGTTCAGAGTGAAGATATCTTAGTTTCTACGGATTCAGAATGAAAGAAAACGACTGTTCAGAGTGAAGATATCTTAGTTTCTACGGATTCAGAAGAAGAAAACGACTGTTCAGAGTGAAGATATCTTAGTTTCTAGGATTCAGAATGAAGAAAACGACTGTTCAGAGTGAAGATATCTTAGTTTCTACGGATTCAGAATGAAAGAAAACGACTGTTCAGAGTGAAGATATCTTAGTTTCTACGGATTCAGAATAAAGAAAACGACTGTTCAGAGTGAAGATATCTTAGTTTCTACGGATTCAGAAAAGAAAACGACTGTTCAGAGTGAAGATATCTTAGTTTCTACGGATTCAGAATGAAGAAAACGACTGTTCAGAGTGAAGATATCTTAGTTTCTGGATTCAGAATGAAGAAAACGACTGTTCAGAGTGAAGATATCTTAGTTTCTAAGGATTCAGAATGAAGAAAACGACTGTTCAGAGTGAAGATATCTTAGTTTCTACGGATTCAGAATGAAGAAAACGACTGTTCAGAGTGAAGATATCTTAGTTTCTATGGATTCAGAATAAAGAAAACGACTGTTCAGAGTGAAGATATCTTAGTTTCTAAGGTTCAGAATGAAGAAAACGACTGTTCAGAGTGAAGATATCTTAGTTTCTACGGATTCAGAATGAAGAAAACGACTGTTCAGAGTGAAGATATCTTAGTTTCTACGGATTCAGAATGAAGAAAACGACTGTTCAGAGTGAAGATATCTTAGTTTCTAAGGATTCAGAATGAAGAAAACGACTGTTCAGAGTGAAGATATCTTAGTTTCTACGGATTCAGAATGAAGAAAACGACTGTTCAGAGTGAAGATATCTTAGTTTCTATGGATTCAGAATGAAGAAAACGACTGTTCAGAGTGAAGATATCTTAGTTTCTACGGATTCAGAATGAAGAAAACGACTGTTCAGAGTGAAGATATCTTAGTTTCTAAGGATTCAGAATGAAGAAAACGACTGTTCAGAGTGAAGATATCTTAGTTTCTACGGATTCAGAATGAAGAAAACGACTGTTCAGAGTGAAGATATCTTAGTTTCTACGGATTCAGAATGAAGAAAACGACTGTTCAGAGTGAAGATATCTTAGTTTCTACGGATTCAGAATGAAGAAAACGACTGTTCAGAGTGAAGATATCTTAGTTTCTAAGGATTCAGAATGAAGAAAACGACTGTTCAGAGTGAAGATATCTTAGTTTCTACGGATTCAGAATGAAGAAAACGACTGTTCAGAGTGAAGATATCTTAGTTTCTAGGATTCAGAATGAAGAAAACGACTGTTCAGAGTGAAGATATCTTAGTTTCTAGATTCAGAATGAAGAAAACGACTGTTCAGAGTGAAGATATCTTAGTTTCTACGGATTCAGAATGAAGAAAACGACTGTTCAGAGTGAAGATATCTTAGTTTCTACGGATTCAGAATGAAGAAAACGACTGTTCAGAGTGAAGATATCTTAGTTTCTAAGGATTCAGAATGAAGAAAACGACTGTTCAGAGTGAAGATATCTTAGTTTCTAGGATTCAGAATGAAGAAAACGACTGTTCAGAGTGAAGATATCTTAGTTTCTAAGGATTCAGAATGAAGAAAACGACTGTTCAGAGTGAAGATATCTTAGTTTCTAAGGATTCAGAATGAAGAAAACGACTGTTCAGAGTGAAGATATCTTAGTTTCTAGGATTCAGAATGAAGAAAACGACTGTTCAGAGTGAAGATATCTTAGTTTCTAGGATTCAGAATGAAGAAAACGACTGTTCAGAGTGAAGATATCTTAGTTTCTAAGGATTCAGAATGAAGAAAACGACTGTTCAGAGTGAAGATATCTTAGTTTCTAAGGATTCAGAATGAAGAAAACGACTGTTCAGAGTGAAGATATCTTAGTTTCTAGGATTCAGAATGAAGAAAACGACTGTTCAGAGTGAAGATATCTTAGTTTCTAGGATTCAGAATGAAGAAAACGACTGTTCAGAGTGAAGATATCTTAGTTTCTACGGATTCAAAAAGAAAACGACTGTTCAGAGTGAAGATATCTTAGTTTCTACGGATTCAGAATGAAAGAAAACGACTGTTCAGAGTGAAGATATCTTAGTTTCTAAGGATTCAGAATGAAGAAAACGACTGTTCAGAGTGAAGATATCTTAGTTTCTAGGATTCAGAATGAAGAAAACGACTGTTCAGAGTGAAGATATCTTAGTTTCTAAGGATTCAGAATGAAGAAAACGACTGTTCAGAGTGAAGATATCTTAGTTTCTAAGGATTCAGAATGAAGAAAACGACTGTTCAGAGTGAAGATATCTTAGTTTCTAGGATTCAGAATGAAGAAAACGACTGTTCAGAGTGAAGATATCTTAGTTTCTAAGGATTCAGAATGAAGAAAACGACTGTTCAGAGTGAAGATATCTTAGTTTCTACGGATTCAGAATGAAGAAAACGACTGTTCAGAGTGAAGATATCTTAGTTTCTATGGATTCAGAATGAAGAAAACGACTGTTCAGAGTGAAGATATCTTAGTTTCTAAGGATTCAGAATGAAGAAAACGACTGTTCAGAGTGAAGATATCTTAGTTTCTACGGATTCAGAATGAAGAAAACGACTGTTCAGAGTGAAGATATCTTAGTTTCTACGGATTCAGAATGAAGAAAACGACTGTTCAGAGTGAAGATATCTTAGTTTCTACGGATTCAGAATGAAGAAAACGACTGTTCAGAGTGAAGATATCTTAGTTTCTAAGGATTCAGAATGAAGAAAACGACTGTTCAGAGTGAAGATATCTTAGTTTCTAGGATTCAGAATGAAGAAAACGACTGTTCAGAGTGAAGATATCTTAGTTTCTACGGATTCAGAATGAAGAAAACGACTGTTCAGAGTGAAGATATCTTAGTTTCTACGGATTCAGAATGAAGAAAACGACTGTTCAGAGTGAAGATATCTTAGTTTCTAAGGATTCAGAATGAAGAAAACGACTGTTCAGAGTGAAGATATCTTAGTTTCTACGGATTCAGAATGAAGAAAACGACTGTTCAGAGTGAAGATATCTTAGTTTCTACGGATTCAGAATGAAGAAAACGACTGTTCAGAGTGAAGATATCTTAGTTTCTACGGATTCAGAATGAAGAAAACGACTGTTCAGAGTGAAGATATCTTAGTTTCTAAGGATTCAGAATGAAGAAAACGACTGTTCAGAGTGAAGATATTTTAGTTTCTACGGATTCAGAATGAAGAAAACGACTGTTCAGAGTGAAGATATCTTAGTTTCTAGGATTCAGAATGAAGAAAACGACTGTTCAGAGTGAAGATATCTTAGTTTCTACGGATTCAGAATGAAGAAAACGACTGTTCAGAGTGAAGATATCTTAGTTTCTACGGATTCAGAATGAAGAAAACGACTGTTCAGAGTGAAGATATCTTAGTTTCTAAGGATTCAGAATGAAGAAAACGACTGTTCAGAGTGAAGATATCTTAGTTTCTAAGGATTCAGAATGAAGAAAACGACTGTTCAGAGTGAAGATATCTTAGTTTCGGATTCAGAATGAAGAAAACGACTGTTCAGAGTGAAGATATCTTAGTTTCTAAGGATTCAGAATGAAGAAAACGACTGTTCAGAGTGAAGATATCTTAGTTTCTACGGATTCAGAATGAAGAAAACGACTGTTCAGAGTGAAGATATCTTAGTTTCTAGGATTCAGAATGAAAAACGACTGTTCAGAGTGAAGATATCTTAGTTTCTACGGATTCAGAATGAAGAAAACGACTGTTCAGAGTGAAGATATCTTAGTTTCTAAGGATTCAGAATGAAGAAAACGACTGTTCAGAGTGAAGATATCTTAGTTTCTAGGATTCAGAATGAAGAAAACGACTGTTCAGAGTGAAGATATCTTAGTTTCTAGGATTCAGAATGAAGAAAACGACTGTTCAGAGTGAAGATATCTTAGTTTCTAAGGATTCAGAATGAAGAAAACGACTGTTCAGAGTGAAGATATCTTAGTTTCTACGGATTCAGAATGAAGAAAACGACTGTTCAGAGTGAAGATATCTTAGTTTCTAAGGATTCAGAATGAAGAAAACGACTGTTCAGAGTGAAGATATCTTAGTTTCTACGGATTCAGAATGAAGAAAACGACTGTTCAGAGTGAAGATATCTTAGTTTCTAAGGATTCAGAATGAAGAAAACGACTGTTCAGAGTGAAGATATCTTAGTTTCTACGGATTCAGAATGAAGAAAACGACTGTTCAGAGTGAAGATATTTAGTTTCTATGATTCAGAAAAGAAAACGACTGTTCAGAGTGAAGATATTTTAGTTTCGGACAGAAGAAAGAAAACGACTGTTCAGAAGAGATATTTTTTCTGGATTCAGAATGAAAGAAACGACTGTTCAGAGTGAAGATATCTTAGTTTCTAGGATTCAGAAAGAAAACGACGACTGAAGAGAAGTCATTATCTTAGAATGAAAAACGACTGTTCAGTATAATTTCAGAAAACGACTGTTCAGAGTGAAGATATCTTAGTTTCTATGGATTCAGAATGAAGAAAACGACTGTTCAGAGTGAAGATATCTTAGTTTCTACGGATTCAGAATGAAGAAAACGACTGTTCAGAGTGAAGATATCTTAGTTTCTAGGATTCAGAATGAAGAAAACGACTGTTCAGAGTGAAGATATCTTAGTTTCTAAGGATTCAGAATGAAGAAAACGACTGTTCAGAGTGAAGATATCTTAGTTTCTACGGATTCAGAATGAAGAAAACGACTGTTCAGAGTGAAGATATCTTAGTTTCTAAGGATTCAGAATGAAGAAAACGACTGTTCAGAGTGAAGATATCTTAGTTTCGGATTCAGAATGAAGAAAACGACTGTTCAGAGTGAAGATATCTTAGTTTCTAAGGATTCAGAATGAAGAAAACGACTGTTCAGAGTGAAGATATCTTAGTTTCTACGGATTCAGAATGAAGAAAACGACTGTTCAGAGTGAAGATATCTTAGTTTCTACGGATTCAGAATGAAGAAAACGACTGTTCAGAGTGAAGATATCTTAGTTTCTAAGGATTCAGAATGAAGAAAACGACTGTTCAGAGTGAAGATATCTTAGTTTCTACGGATTCAGAATGAAGAAAACGACTGTTCAGAGTGAAGATATCTTAGTTTCTAAGGATTCAGAATGAAGAAAACGACTGTTCAGAGTGAAGATATCTTAGTTTCTACGGA
Source organism: Anopheles arabiensis (assembly GCF_016920715.1). Taxonomy (NCBI): domain Eukaryota; kingdom Metazoa; phylum Arthropoda; class Insecta; order Diptera; family Culicidae; genus Anopheles; species Anopheles arabiensis. Next base: position 206,369 of record NW_024412076.1, on the reverse strand, counting down.
TTCAGAATGAAGAAAACGACTGTTCAGAGTGAAGATATCTTAGTTTCTAAGGATTCAGAATGAAGAAAACGACTGTTCAGAGTGAAGATATTTTTCTAGGATTCAGAATGAAGAAAACGACTGTTCAGAGTGAAGATATCTTAGTTTCTACGGATTCAGAATGAAGAAAACGACTGTTCAGAGTGAAGATATCTTAGTTTCTAAGGATTCAGAATGAAGAAAACGACTGTTCAGAGTGAAGATATCTTAGTTTCTATGGATTCAGAATGAAGAAAACGACTGTTCAGAGTGAAGATATCTTAGTTTCTACGGATTCAGAATGAAGAAAACGACTGTTCAGAGTGAAGATATCTTAGTTTCTAGGATTCAGAATGAAGAAAACGACTGTTCAGAGTGAAGATATCTTAGTTTCTACGGATTCAGAATGAAGAAAACGACTGTTCAGAGTGAAGATATCTTAGTTTCTAAGGATTCAGAATGAAGAAAACGACTGTTCAGAGTGAAGATATCTTAGTTTCTAGGATTCAGAATGAAGAAAACGACTGTTCAGAGTGAAGATATCTTAGTTTCTAAGGATTCAGAATGAAGAAAACGACTGTTCAGAGTGAAGATATCTTAGTTTCTACGGATTCAGAATGAAGAAAACGACTGTTCAGAGTGAAGATATCTTAGTTTCTACGGATTCAGAATGAAGAAAACGACTGTTCAGAGTGAAGATATCTTAGTTTCTAGGATTCAGAATGAAGAAAACGACTGTTCAGAGTGAAGATATCTTAGTTTCTACGGATTCAGAATGAAGAAAACGACTGTTCAGAGTGAAGATATCTTAGTTTCTACGGATTCAGAATGAAGAAAACGACTGTTCAGAGTGAAGATATCTTAGTTTCTACGGATTCAGAATGAAGAAAACGACTGTTCAGAGTGAAGATATCTTAGTTTCTAAGGATTCAGAATGAAGAAAACGACTGTTCAGAGTGAAGATATCTTAGTTTCTAGGATTCAGAATGAAGAAAACGACTGTTCAGAGTGAAGATATCTTAGTTTCTACGGATTCAGAATGAAGAAAACGACTGTTCAGAGTGAAGATATCTTAGTTTCTAGGATTCAGAATGAAGAAAACGACTGTTCAGAGTGAAGATATCTTAGTTTCTATGGATTCAGAATGAAGAAAACGACTGTTCAGAGTGAAGATATCTTAGTTTCTAAGGATTCAGAATGAAGAAAACGACTGTTCAGAGTGAAGATATCTTAGTTTCTAAGGATTCAGAATGAAGAAAACGACTGTTCAGAGTGAAGATATCTTAGTTTCTAGGATTCAGAATGAAGAAAACGACTGTTCAGAGTGAAGATATCTTAGTTTCTACGGATTCAGAATGAAGAAAACGACTGTTCAGAGTGAAGATATCTTAGTTTCTACGGATTCAGAATGAAGAAAACGACTGTTCAGAGTGAAGATATCTTAGTTTCTACGGATTCAGAATGAAGAAAACGACTGTTCAGAGTGAAGATATCTTAGTTTCTAAGGATTCAGAATGAAGAAAACGACTGTTCAGAGTGAAGATATCTTAGTTTCTACGGATTCAGAATGAAGAAAACGACTGTTCAGAGTGAAGATATCTTAGTTTCTAGGATTCAGAATGAAGAAAACGACTGTTCAGAGTGAAGATATCTTAGTTTCTAAGGATTCAGAATGAAGAAAACGACTGTTCAGAGTGAAGATATCTTCTAAGGATTCAGAATGAAGAAAACGACTGTTCAGAGTGAAGATATCTTAGTTTCTAGGATTCAAAATAAAAACGACTGTTCAGAGTGAAGATATCTTAGTTTAAGGATTCAGAATGAAGAAAACGACTGTTCAGAGTGAAGATATCTTAGTTTCTACGGATTCAGAATGAAGAAAACGACTGTTCAGAGTGAAGATATCTTAGTTTCTGGATTCAGAATGAAGAAAACGACTGTTCAGAGTGAAGATATCTTAGTTTCTAAGGATTCAGAATGAAGAAAACGACTGTTCAGAGTGAAGATATCTTAGTTTCTAAGGATTCAGAATGAAGAAAACGACTGTTCAGAGTGAAGATATCTTAGTTTCTATGATTCAGAATGAAGAAAACGACTGTTCAGAGTGAAGATATCTTAGTTTCTAAGGATTCAGAATGAAGAAAACGACTGTTCAGAGTGAAGATATCTTAGTTTCTAGGATTCAGAATGAAGAAAACGACTGTTCAGAGTGAAGATATCTTAGTTTCTAGGATTCAGAATGAAGAAAACGACTGTTCAGAGTGAAGATATCTTAGTTTCTAAGGATTCAGAATGAAGAAAACGACTGTTCAGAGTGAAGATATCTTAGTTTCTCAGAATGAAGAAAACGACTGTTCAGAGTGAAGATATCTTAGTTTCTAGGATTCAGAATGAAGAAAACGACTGTTCAGAGTGAAGATATCTTAGTTTCTAAGGATTCAGAATGAAGAAAACGACTGTTCAGAGTGAAGATATCTTAGTTTCTAAGGATTCAGAATGAAGAAAACGACTGTTCAGAGTGAAGATATCTTAGTTTCTACGGATTCAGAATGAAGAAAACGACTGTTCAGAGTGAAGATATCTTAGTTTCTAGGATTCAGAATGAAGAAAACGACTGTTCAGAGTGAAGATATCTTAGTTTCTACGGATTCAGAATGAAGAAAACGACTGTTCAGAGTGAAGATATCTTAGTTTCTAAGGATTCAGAATGAAGAAAACGACTGTTCAGAGTGAAGATATCTTAGTTTCTAGGATTCAGAATGAAGAAAACGACTGTTCAGAGTGAAGATATCTTAGTTTCTAGGATTCAGAATGAAGAAAACGACTGTTCAGAGTGAAGATATCTTAGTTTCTATGGATTCAGAATGAAGAAAACGACTGTTCAGAGTGAAGATATCTTAGTTTCTAAGGATTCAGAATGAAGAAAACGACTGTTCAGAGTGAAGATATCTTAGTTTCTAGGATTCAGAATGAAGAAAACGACTGTTCAGAGTGAAGATATCTTAGTTTCTATGGATTCAGAATGAAGAAAACGACTGTTCAGAGTGAAGATATCTTAGTTTCTAAGGATTCAGAATGAAGAAAACGACTGTTCAGAGTGAAGATATCTTAGTTTCTACGGATTCAGAATGAAGAAAACGACTGTTCAGAGTGAAGATATCTTAGTTTCTAGGATTCAGAATGAAGAAAACGACTGTTCAGAGTGAAGATATCTTAGTTTCTAGGATTCAGAATGAAGAAAACGACTGTTCAGAGTGAAGATATCTTAGTTTCTAAGGATTCAGAATGAAGAAAACGACTGTTCAGAGTGAAGATATCTTAGTTTCTAGGATTCAGAATGAAGAAAACGACTGTTCAGAGTGAAGATATCTTAGTTTCTACGGATTCAGAATGAAGAAAACGACTGTTCAGAGTGAAGATATCTTAGTTTCTAAGGATTCAGAATGAAGAAAACGACTGTTCAGAGTGAAGATATCTTAGTTTCTATGGATTCAGAATGAAGAAAACGACTGTTCAGAGTGAAGATATCTTAGTTTCTACGGATTCAGAATGAAGAAAACGACTGTTCAGAGTGAAGATATCTTAGTTTCTACGATTCAGAATGAAGAAAACGACTGTTCAGAGTGAAGATATCTTAGTTTCTAGGATTCAGAATGAAGAAAACGACTGTTCAGAGTGAAGATATCTTAGTTTCTACGGATTCAGAATGAAGAAAACGACTGTTCAGAGTGAAGATATCTTAGTTTCTACGGATTCAGAATGAAGAAAACGACTGTTCAGAGTGAAGATATCTTAGTTTCTAGGATTCAGAAGAAGAAAACGACTGTTCAGAGTGAAGATATCTTAGTTTCTACGATTCAGAATGAAGAAAACGACTGTTCAGAGTGAAGATATCTTAGTTTCTACGGATTCAGAATGAAGAAAACGACTGTTCAGAGTGAAGATATCTTAGTTTCTAAGGATTCAGAATGAAGAAAACGACTGTTCAGAGTGAAGATATCTTAGTTTCTAAGGATTCAGAATGAAGAAAACGACTGTTCAGAGTGAAGATATCTTAGTTTCTACGGATTCAGAATGAAGAAAACGACTGTTCAGAGTGAAGATATCTTAGTTTCTAAGGATTCAGAATGAAGAAAACGACTGTTCAGAGTGAAGATATCTTAGTTTCTAAGGATTCAGAATGAAGAAAACGACTGTTCAGAGTGAAGATATCTTAGTTTCTAAGGATTCAGAATGAAGAAAACGACTGTTCAGAGTGAAGATATCTTAGTTTCTAAGGATTCAGAATGAAGAAAACGACTGTTCAGAGTGAAGATATCTTAGTTTCTAAGGATTCAGAATGAAGAAAACGACTGTTCAGAGTGAAGATATCTTAGTTTCTACGGATTCAGAATGAAGAAAACGACTGTTCAGAGTGAAGATATCTTAGTTTCTAAGGATTCAGAATGAAGAAAACGACTGTTCAGAGTGAAGATATCTTAGTTTCTAAGGATTCAGAAGAAGAAAACGACTGTTCAGAGTGAAGATATCTTAGTTTCTACGATTCAGAATGAAGAAAACGACTGTTCAGAGTGAAGATATCTTAGTTTCTACGGATTCAGAATGAAGAAAACGACTGTTCAGAGTGAAGATATCTTAGTTTCTAAGGATTCAGAATAAGAAAACGACTGTTCAGAGTGAAGATATCTTAGTTTCGGATTCAGAATGAAGAAAACGACTGTTCAGAGTGAAGATATCTTAGTTTCTAAGGATTCAGAATGAAGAAAACGACTGTTCAGAGTGAAGATATCTTAGTTTCTACGGATTCAGAATGAAGAAAACGACTGTTCAGAGTGAAGATATCTTAGTTTCTACGGATTCAGAATGAAGAAAACGACTGTTCAGAGTGAAGATATCTTAGTTTCTAAGGATTCAGAATGAAGAAAACGACTGTTCAGAGTGAAGATATCTTAGTTTCTACGGATTCAGAATGAAGAAAACGACTGTTCAGAGTGAAGATATCTTAGTTTCTAAGGATTCAGAATGAAGAAAACGACTGTTCAGAGTGAAGATATCTTAGTTTCTAAGGATTCAGAATGAAGAAAACGACTGTTCAGAGTGAAGATATCTTAGTTTCTACGGATTCAGAATGAAGAAAACGACTGTTCAGAGTGAAGATATCTTAGTTTCTAAGGATTCAGAATGAAGAAAACGACTGTTCAGAGTGAAGATATCTTAGTTTCTAGGATTCAGAATGAAGAAAACGACTGTTCAGAGTGAAGATATCTTAGTTTCTAAGGATTCAGAATGAAGAAAACGACTGTTCAGAGTGAAGATATCTTAGTTTCTAAGGATTCAGAATGAAGAAAACGACTGTTCAGAGTGAAGATATCTTAGTTTCTACGGATTCAGAATGAAGAAAACGACTGTTCAGAGTGAAGATATCTTAGTTTCTAAGGATTCAGAATGAAGAAAACGACTGTTCAGAGTGAAGATATCTTAGTTTCTGGATTCAGAATGAAGAAAACGACTGTTCAGAGTGAAGATATCTTAGTTTCTAAGGATTCAGAATGAAAACGACTGTTCAGAGTGAAGATATCTTAGTTTCTAGGATTCAGAATGAAGAAAACGACTGTTCAGAGTGAAGATATCTTAGTTTCTAAGGATTCAGAATGAAGAAAACGACTGTTCAGAGTGAAGATATCTTAGTTTCTACGGATTCAGAATGAAGAAAACGACTGTTCAGAGTGAAGATATCTTAGTTTCTAAGGATTCAGAATGAAGAAAACGACTGTTCAGAGTGAAGATATCTTAGTTTCTATGGATTCAGAATGAAGAAAACGACTGTTCAGAGTGAAGATATCTTAGTTTCTAGGATTCAGAATGAAGAAAACGACTGTTCAGAGTGAAGATATCTTAGTTTCTAAGGATTCAGAATGAAGAAAACGACTGTTCAGAGTGAAGATATCTTAGTTTCTAAGGATTCAGAATGAAGAAAACGACTGTTCAGAGTGAAGATATCTTAGTTTCTAAGGATTCAGAATGAAGAAAACGACTGTTCAGAGTGAAGATATCTTAGTTTCTACGGATTCAGAATGAAGAAAACGACTGTTCAGAGTGAAGATATCTTAGTTTCTACGGATTCAGAATGAAGAAAACGACTGTTCAGAGTGAAGATATCTTAGTTTCTAAGGATTCAGAATGAAGAAAACGACTGTTCAGAGTGAAGATATCTTAGTTTCTACGGATTCAGAATGAAGAAAACGACTGTTCAGAGTGAAGATATCTTAGTTTCTAAGGATTCAGAATGAAGAAAACGACTGTTCAGAGTGAAGATATCTTAGTTCTATGGATTCAGAATGAAGAAAACGACTGTTCAGAGTGAAGATATCTTAGTTTCTAAGGATTCAGAATGAAGAAAACGACTGTTCAGAGTGAAGATATCTTAGTTTCTAGGATTCAGAATGAAGAAAACGACTGTTCAGAGTGAAGATATCTTAGTTTCTACGGATTCAGAATGAAGAAAACGACTGTTCAGAGTGAAGATATCTTAGTTTCTAAGGATTCAGAATGAAGAAAACGACTGTTCAGAGTGAAGATATCTTAGTTTCTACGGATTCAGAATGAAGAAAACGACTGTTCAGAGTGAAGATATCTTAGTTTCTAAGGATTCAGAATGAAGAAAACGACTGTTCAGAGTGAAGATATCTTAGTTTCTAAGGATTCAGAATGAAGAAAACGACTGTTCAGAGTGAAGATATCTTAGTTTCTATGGATTCAGAATGAAGAAAACGACTGTTCAGAGTGAAGATATCTTAGTTTCTAGGATTCAGAATGAAGAAAACGACTGTTCAGAGTGAAGATATCTTAGTTTCTAAGGATTCAGAATGAAGAAAACGACTGTTCAGAGTGAAGATATCTTAGTTTCTACGGATTCAGAATGAAGAAAACGACTGTTCAGAGTGAAGATATCTTAGTTTCTATGGATTCAGAATGAAGAAAACGACTGTTCAGAGTGAAGATATCTTAGTTTCTAAGGATTCAGAATGAAGAAAACGACTGTTCAGAGTGAAGATATCTTAGTTTCTACGGATTCAGAATGAAGAAAACGACTGTTCAGAGTGAAGATATCTTAGTTTCTACGGATTCAGAATGAAGAAAACGACTGTTCAGAGTGAAGATATCTTAGTTTCTAAGGATTCAGAATGAAGAAAACGACTGTTCAGAGTGAAGATATCTTAGTTTCTACGGATTCAGAATGAAGAAAACGACTGTTCAGAGTGAAGATATCTTAGTTTCTAAGGATTCAGAATGAAGAAAACGACTGTTCAGAGTGAAGATATCTTAGTTTCTACGGATTCAGAATGAAGAAAACGACTGTTCAGAGTGAAGATATCTTAGTTTCTAGGATTCAGAATGAAGAAAACGACTGTTCAGAGTGAAGATATCTTAGTTTCTAAGGATTCAGAATGAAGAAAACGACTGTTCAGAGTGAAGATATCTTAGTTTCTACGGATTCAGAATGAAGAAAACGACTGTTCAGAGTGAAGATATCTTAGTTTCTAAGGATTCAGAATGAAGAAAACGACTGTTCAGAGTGAAGATATCTTAGTTTCTACGGATTCAGAATGAAGAAAACGACTGTTCAGAGTGAAGATATCTTAGTTTCTAAGGATTCAGAATGAAGAAAACGACTGTTCAGAGTGAAGATATCTTAGTTTCTAAGGATTCAGAATGAAGAAAACGACTGTTCAGAGTGAAGATATCTTAGTTTCTAAGGATTCAGAATGAAGAAAACGACTGTTCAGAGTGAAGATATCTTAGTTTCTATGGATTCAGAATGAAGAAAACGACTGTTCAGAGTGAAGATATCTTAGTTTCTAGGATTCAGAATGAAGAAAACGACTGTTCAGAGTGAAGATATCTTAGTTTCTAAGGATTCAGAATGAAGAAAACGACTGTTCAGAGTGAAGATATCTTAGTTTCTACGGATTCAGAATGAAGAAAACGACTGTTCAGAGTGAAGATATCTTAGTTTCTAAGGATTCAGAATGAAGAAAACGACTGTTCAGAGTGAAGATATCTTAGTTTCTAAGGATTCAGAATGAAAGAAAACGACTGTTCAGAGTGAAGATATCTTAGTTTCTACGGATTCAGAATGAAGAAAACGACTGTTCAGAGTGAAGATATCTTAGTTTCTAAGGATTCAGAATGAAGAAAACGACTGTTCAGAGTGAAGATATCTTAGTTTCTAAGGATTCAGAATGAAGAAAACGACTGTTCAGAGTGAAGATATCTTAGTTTCTAGGATTCAGAATGAAGAAAACGACTGTTCAGAGTGAAGATATCTTAGTTTCTAAGGATTCAGAATGAAGAAAACGACTGTTCAGAGTGAAGATATCTTAGTTTCTAGGATTCAGAATGAAGAAAACGACTGTTCAGAGTGAAGATATCTTAGTTTCTACGGATTCAGAATGAAGAAAACGACTGTTCAGAGTGAAGATATCTTAGTTTCTATGGATTCAGAATGAAGAAAACGACTGTTCAGAGTGAAGATATCTTAGTTTCTAAGGATTCAGAATGAAGAAAACGACTGTTCAGAGTGAAGATATCTTAGTTTCTAAGGATTCAGAATGAAGAAAACGACTGTTCAGAGTGAAGATATCTTAGTTTCTAAGGATTCAGAATGAAGAAAACGACTGTTCAGAGTGAAGATATCTTAGTTTCTATGGATTCAGAATGAAGAAAACGACTGTTCAGAGTGAAGATATCTTAGTTTCTAAGGATTCAGAATGAAGAAAACGACTGTTCAGAGTGAAGATATCTTAGTTTCTAAGGATTCAGAATGAAGAAAACGACTGTTCAGAGTGAAGATATCTTAGTTTCTATGGATTCAGAATGAAGAAAACGACTGTTCAGAGTGAAGATATCTTAGTTTCTAAGGATTCAGAATGAAGAAAACGACTGTTCAGAGTGAAGATATCTTAGTTTCTACGGATTCAGAATGAAGAAAACGACTGTTCAGAGTGAAGATATCTTAGTTTCTAAGGATTCAGAATGAAGAAAACGACTGTTCAGAGTGAAGATATCTTAGTTTCTACGGATTCAGAATAAAGAAAACGACTGTTCAGAGTGAAGATATCTTAGTTTCTACGGATTCAGAATGAAGAAAACGACTGTTCAGAGTGAAGATATCTTAGTTTCTATGGATTCAGAATGAAGAAAACGACTGTTCAGAGTGAAGATATCTTAGTTTCTACGGATTCAGAATGAAGAAAACGACTGTTCAGAGTGAAGATATCTTAGTTTCTACGGATTCAGAATGAAGAAAACGACTGTTCAGAGTGAAGATATCTTAGTTTCTAAGGATTCAGAATGAAGAAAACGACTGTTCAGAGTGAAGATATCTTAGTTTCTAAGGATTCAGAATGAAGAAAACGACTGTTCAGAGTGAAGATATCTTAGTTTCTAAGGATTCAGAATGAAGAAAACGACTGTTCAGAGTGAAGATATCTTAGTTTCTAAGGATTCAGAATGAAGAAAACGACTGTTCAGAGTGAAGATATCTTAGTTTCTAAGGATTCAGAATGAAGAAAACGACTGTTCAGAGTGAAGATATCTTAGTTTCTACGGATTCAGAAAAAGAAAACGACTGTTCAGAGTGAAGATATCTTAGTTTCTAAGGATTCAGAATGAAGAAAACGACTGTTCAGAGTGAAGATATCTTAGTTTCTAAGGATTCAGAATGAAGAAAACGACTGTTCAGAGTGAAGATATCTTAGTTTCTAGGATTCAGAATGAAGAAAACGACTGTTCAGAGTGAAGATATCTTAGTTTCTACGGATTCAGAATGAAGAAAACGACTGTTCAGAGTGAAGATATCTTAGTTTCTAAGGATTCAGAATGAAGAAAACGACTGTTCAGAGTGAAGATATCTTAGTTTCTAAGGATTCAGAATGAAGAAAACGACTGTTCAGAGTGAAGATATCTTAGTTTCTAAGGATTCAGAATGAAGAAAACGACTGTTCAGAGTGAAGATATCTTAGTTTCTACGGATTCAGAATGAAGAAAACGACTGTTCAGAGTGAAGATATCTTAGTTTCTAAGGATTCAGAATGAAGAAAACGACTGTTCAGAGTGAAGATATCTTAGTTTCTAGGATTCAGAATGAAGAAAACGACTGTTCAGAGTGAAGATATCTTAGTTTCTAAGGATTCAGAATGAAGAAAACGACTGTTCAGAGTGAAGATATCTTAGTTTCTAAGGATTCAGAATGAAGAAAACGACTGTTCAGAGTGAAGATATCTTAGTTTCTACGGATTCAGAATGAAGAAAACGACTGTTCAGAGTGAAGATATCTTAGTTTCTACGGATTCAGAATGAAGAAAACGACTGTTCAGAGTGAAGATATCTTAGTTTCTAGGATTCAGAATGAAGAAAACGACTGTTCAGAGTGAAGATATCTTAGTTTCTACGGATTCAGAATGAAGAAAACGACTGTTCAGAGTGAAGATATCTTAGTTTCTAAGGATTCAGAATGAAGAAAACGACTGTTCAGAGTGAAGATATCTTAGTTTCTAAGGATTCAGAATGAAGAAAACGACTGTTCAGAGTGAAGATATCTTAGTTTCTAAGGATTCAGAATGAAGAAAACGACTGTTCAGAGTGAAGATATCTTAGTTTCTACGGATTCAGAATGAAGAAAACGACTGTTCAGAGTGAAGATATCTTAGTTTCTAAGGATTCAGAATGAAGAAAACGACTGTTCAGAGTGAAGATATCTTAGTTTCTAAGGATTCAGAATGAAGAAAACGACTGTTCAGAGTGAAGATATCTTAGTTTCTAGGATTCAGAATGAAGAAAACGACTGTTCAGAGTGAAGATATCTTAGTTTCTAAGGATTCAGAATGAAGAAAACGACTGTTCAGAGTGAAGATATCTTAGTTTCTAGGATTCAGAATGAAGAAAACGACTGTTCAGAGTGAAGATATCTTAGTTTCTAGGATTCAGAATGAAGAAAACGACTGTTCAGAGTGAAGATATCTTAGTTTCTAAGGATTCAGAATGAAGAAAACGACTGTTCAGAGTGAAGATATCTTAGTTTCTAGGATTCAGAATGAAGAAAACGACTGTTCAGAGTGAAGATATCTTAGTTTCTACGGATTCAGAATGAAGAAAACGACTGTTCAGAGTGAAGATATCTTAGTTTCTAAGGATTCAGAATGAAGAAAACGACTGTTCAGAGTGAAGATATCTTAGTTTCTATGGATTCAGAATGAAGAAAACGACTGTTCAGAGTGAAGATATCTTAGTTTCTATGGATTCAGAATGAAGAAAACGACTGTTCAGAGTGAAGATATCTTAGTTTCTATGGATTCAGAATGAAGAAAACGACTGTTCAGAGTGAAGATATCTTAGTTTCTAAGGATTCAGAATGAAGAAAACGACTGTTCAGAGTGAAGATATCTTAGTTTCTAAGGATTCAGAATGAAGAAAACGACTGTTCAGAGTGAAGATATCTTAGTTTCTACGGATTCAGAATGAAGAAAACGACTGTTCAGAGTGAAGATATCTTAGTTTCTAAGGATTCAGAATGAAGAAAACGACTGTTCAGAGTGAAGATATCTTAGTTTCTACGGATTCAGAAAAAGAAAACGACTGTTCAGAGTGAAGATATCTTAGTTTCTAGGATTCAGAATGAAGAAAACGACTGTTCAGAGTGAAGATATCTTAGTTTCTTGGATTCAGAATGAAGAAAACGACTGTTCAGAGTGAAGATATCTTAGTTTCTATGGATTCAGAATGAAGAAAACGACTGTTCAGAGTGAAGATATCTTAGTTTCTATGGATTCAGAATGAAGAAAACGACTGTTCAGAGTGAAGATATCTTAGTTTCTAAGGATTCAGAATGAAGAAAACGACTGTTCAGAGTGAAGATATCTTAGTTTCTAAGGATTCAGAATGAAGAAAACGACTGTTCAGAGTGAAGATATCTTAGTTTCTAAGGATTCAGAATGAAGAAAACGACTGTTCAGAGTGAAGATATCTTAGTTTCTACGGATTCAGAATGAAGAAAACGACTGTTCAGAGTGAAGATATCTTAGTTTCTAAGGATTCAGAATGAAGAAAACGACTGTTCAGAGTGAAGATATCTTAGTTTCTGGATTCAGAATGAAGAAAACGACTGTTCAGAGTGAAGATATCTTAGTTTCTAAGGATTCAGAATGAAGAAAACGACTGTTCAGAGTGAAGATATCTTAGTTTCTAAGGATTCAGAATGAAGAAAACGACTGTTCAGAGTGAAGATATCTTAGTTTCTAAGGATTCAGAATGAAGAAAACGACTGTTCAGAGTGAAGATATCTTAGTTTCTACGGATTCAGAATGAAGAAAACGACTGTTCAGAGTGAAGATATCTTAGTTTCTATGGATTCAGAATGAAGAAAACGACTGTTCAGAGTGAAGATATCTTAGTTTCTGGATTCAGAATGAAGAAAACGACTGTTCAGAGTGAAGATATCTTAGTTTCTATGGATTCAGAATGAAGAAAACGACTGTTCAGAGTGAAGATATCTTAGTTTCTACGGATTCAGAATGAAGAAAACGACTGTTCAGAGTGAAGATATCTTAGTTTCTACGGATTCAGAATGAAGAAAACGACTGTTCAGAGTGAAGATATCTTAGTTTCTATGGATTCAGAATGAAGAAAACGACTGTTCAGAGTGAAGATATCTTAGTTTCTATGGATTCAGAATGAAGAAAACGACTGTTCAGAGTGAAGATATCTTAGTTTCTAAGGATTCAGAATGAAGAAAACGACTGTTCAGAGTGAAGATATCTTAGTTTCTATGGATTCAGAATGAAGAAAACGACTGTTCAGAGTGAAGATATCTTAGTTTCTACGGATTCAGAATGAAGAAAACGACTGTTCAGAGTGAAGATATCTTAGTTTCTATGGATTCAGAATGAAGAAAACGACTGTTCAGAGTGAAGATATCTTAGTTTCTAAGGATTCAGAATGAAGAAAACGACTGTTCAGAGTGAAGATATCTTAGTTTCTATGGATTCAGAATGAAGAAAACGACTGTTCAGAGTGAAGATATCTTAGTTTCTATGGATTCAGAATGAAGAAAACGACTGTTCAGAGTGAAGATATCTTAGTTTCTATGGATTCAGAATGAAGAAAACGACTGTTCAGAGTGAAGATATCTTAGTTTCTATGGATTCAGAATGAAGAAAACGACTGTTCAGAGTGAAGATATCTTAGTTTCTATGGATTCAGAATGAAGAAAACGACTGTTCAGAGTGAAGATATCTTAGTTTCTACGGATTCAGAATGAAGAAAACGACTGTTCAGAGTGAAGATATCTTAGTTTCTAAGGATTCAGAATGAAGAAAACGACTGTTCAGAGTGAAGATATCTTAGTTTCTACGGATTCAGAATGAAGAAAACGACTGTTCAGAGTGAAGATATCTTAGTTTCTAAGGATTCAGAATGAAGAAAACGACTGTTCAGAGTGAAGATATCTTAGTTTCTATGGATTCAGAATGAAGAAAACGACTGTTCAGAGTGAAGATATCTTAGTTTCTAAGGATTCAGAATGAAGAAAACGACTGTTCAGAGTGAAGATATCTTAGTTTCTACGGATTCAGAATGAAGAAAACGACTGTTCAGAGTGAAGATATCTTAGTTTCTAAGGATTCAGAATGAAGAAAACGACTGTTCAGAGTGAAGATATCTTAGTTTCTAAGGATTCAGAATGAAGAAAACGACTGTTCAGAGTGAAGATATCTTAGTTTCTAAGGATTCAGAATGAAGAAAACGACTGTTCAGAGTGAAGATATCTTAGTTTCTATGGATTCAGAATGAAGAAAACGACTGTTCAGAGTGAAGATATCTTAGTTTCTATGGATTCAGAATGAAGAAAACGACTGTTCAGAGTGAAGATATCTTAGTTTCTAAGGATTCAGAATGAAGAAAACGACTGTTCAGAGTGAAGATATCTTAGTTTCTAAGGATTCAGAATGAAGAAAACGACTGTTCAGAGTGAAGATATCTTAGTTTCTAGGATTCAGAATGAAGAAAACGACTGTTCAGAGTGAAGATATCTTAGTTTCTAAGGATTCAGAATGAAGAAAACGACTGTTCAGAGTGAAGATATCTTAGTTTCTACGGATTCAGAATGAAGAAAACGACTGTTCAGAGTGAAGATATCTTAGTTTCTAAGGATTCAGAATGAAGAAAACGACTGTTCAGAGTGAAGATATCTTAGTTTCTATGGATTCAGAATGAAGAAAACGACTGTTCAGAGTGAAGATATCTTAGTTTCTAGGATTCAGAATGAAGAAAACGACTGTTCAGAGTGAAGATATCTTAGTTTCTACGGATTCAGAATGAAGAAAACGACTGTTCAGAGTGAAGATATCTTAGTTTCTACGGATTCAGAATGAAGAAAACGACTGTTCAGAGTGAAGATATCTTAGTTTCTATGGATTCAGAATGAAGAAAACGACTGTTCAGAGTGAAGATATCTTAGTTTCTATGGATTCAGAATGAAGAAAACGACTGTTCAGAGTGAAGATATCTTAGTTTCTACGGATTCAGAATGAAGAAAACGACTGTTCAGAGTGAAGATATCTTAGTTTCTAAGGATTCAGAATGAAGAAAACGACTGTTCAGAGTGAAGATATCTTAGTTTCTACGGATTCAGAATGAAGAAAACGACTGTTCAGAGTGAAGATATCTTAGTTTCTAAGGATTCAGAATGAAGAAAACGACTGTTCAGAGTGAAGATATCTTAGTTTCTACGGATTCAGAATGAAGAAAACGACTGTTCAGAGTGAAGATATCTTAGTTTCTACGGATTCAGAATGAAGAAAACGACTGTTCAGAGTGAAGATATCTTAGTTTCTACGGATTCAGAATGAAGAAAACGACTGTTCAGAGTGAAGATATCTTAGTTTCTAAGGATTCAGAATGAAGAAAACGACTGTTCAGAGTGAAGATATCTTAGTTTCTAAGGATTCAGAATGAATAAAATGACTGTTCAGAGTGAAGATATCTTAGTTTCTACGGATTCAGAATGAAGAAAACGACTGTTCAGAGTGAAGATATCTTAGTTTCTATGGATTCAGAATGAAGAAGACCGACTGTTCAGAGTGAAGATATCTTAGTTTCTAAGGATTCAGAATGAAGAAAACGACTGTTCAGAGTGAAGATATCTTAGTTTCTAAGGATTCAGAATGAAGAAAACGACTGTTCAGAGTGAAGATATCTTAGTTTCTATGGATTCAGAATGAAGAAAACGACTGTTCAGAGTGAAGATATCTTAGTTTCTATGGATTCAGAATGAAGAAAACGACTGTTCAGAGTGAAGATATCTTAGTTTCTATGGATTCAGAATGAAGAAAACGACTGTTCAGAGTGAAGATATCTTAGTTTCTATGGATTCAAAAAGAAAGAAAACGACTGTTCAGAGTGAAGATATCTTAGTTTATATGGATTCAGAATGAAGAAAACGACTGTTCAGAGTGAAGATATCTTAGTTTCTATGGATTCAGAATGAAGAAAACGACTGTTTAGAGTGAAGATATCTTAGTTTCTAAGGATTCAGAATGAAGAAAACGACTGTTCAGAGTGAAGATATCTTTGTTTCTATGGATTCTGAATGAAGAAAATCGACTGTTCAGAGTGAGGATATCTTAGTTTCTATGGATTCAGAATGAAGAAAACGACTGTTCAGAGTGAAGATATTTTAGTTTCTAAGGATTCAGAATGAAGAAAACGACTGTTCAGAGTGAAGATATCTTAGTTTCTAAGGATTCAGAATGAAGAAAACGACTGTTCAGAGTGAAGATATTTTAGTTTCTATGGATTCAGAATGAAGAAAACGACTGTTCAGAGTGAAGATATTTTAGTTTCTATGGATTCAGAATGAAGAAAACGACTGTTCAGAGTGAAGATATCTTAGTTTATATGGATTCAGAATGAAGAAAACGACTGTTCAGAGTGAAGATATCTTAGTTTCTATGGATTCAGAATGAAGAAAACGACTGTTTAGAGTGAAGATATCTTAGTTTCTAAGGATTCAGAATGAAGAAAACGACTGTTTGGAGTGAAGATATCTTTGTTTCTATGGATTCAGAATGAAGAAGACGACTGTTCGGAGTGAAGATATCTTTGTTTCTATGGATTCAGAATGAAGAAAACGACTGTTCAGAGTGAAGATATCTTAGTTTCTACGGATTCAGAATGAAGAAAACGACTGTTCAGAGTGAAGATATCTTAGTTTCTATGGATTCAGAATGAAGAAAACGACTGTTCAGAGTGAAGATATTTTAGTTTCTAAGGATTCAGAATGAAGAAAACGACTGTTCAGAGTGAAGATATCTTAGTTTCTAAGGATTCAGAATGAAGAAAACGACTGTTCAGAGTGAAGATATTTTAGTTTCTATGGATTCAGAATGAAGAAAACGACTGTTCAGAGTGAAGATATTTTAGTTTCTATGGATTCAGAATGAAGAAAACGACTGTTCAGAGTGAAGATATTTTAGTTTCTATGGATTCAGAATGAAGAAAACGACTGTTCAGAGTGAAGATATCTTAGTTTCAATGGATTCAGAATGAAGTAAACGACTGTTCAGAGTGAAGATATCTTAGTTTCTTTGGATTCAGAATGAAGAAAACGACTGTTCAGAGTGAAGATATCTTAGTTTCTACGGATTCTGAATGAAGAAAACGACTGTTCGGAGTGAAGATATCTTAGTTTCTATGGATTCAGAATGAAGAAAACGACTGTTCAGAGTGAAGATATTTTAGTTTCTATGGATTCAGAATGAAGAAAACGACTGTTCAGAGTGAAGATATCTTAGTTTCTACGGATTCTGAATGAAGAAAACGACTGTTCAGAGTGAGGATATCTTAGTTTCTATGGATTCAGAATGAAGAAAACGACTGTTCAGAGTGAAGATATTTTAGTTTCTAAGGATTCAGAATGAAGAAAACGACTGTTCAGAGTGAAGATATCTTAGTTTCTAAGGATTCAGAATGAAGAAAACGACTGTTCAGAGTGAAGATATTTTTAGTTTCTATGGATTCAGAATGAAGAAAACGACTGTTCAGAGTGAAGATATTTTTAGTTTCTATGGATTCAAAAGAAGAAAACGACTGTTCAGAGTGAAGATATCTTAGTTTATATGGATTCAGAATGAAGAAAACGACTGTTCAGAGTGAAGATATCTTAGTTTCTATGGATTCAGAATGAAGAAAACGACTGTTCAGAGTGAAGATATCTTAGTTTCTAAGGATTCAGAATGAAGAAAACGACTGTTTGGAGTGAAGATATCTTTGTTTCTATGGATTCAGAATGAAGAAGACGACTGTTCAGAGTGAAGATATCTTAGTTTCTACGGATTCAGAATGAAGAAAACGACTGTTTAGAGTGAAGATATCTTAGTTTCTTTGGATTCAGAATGAATAAAATGACTGTTCAGAGTGAAGATATCTTAGTTCATACGGATTCAGAATGAATAAAACGACTTTTTAGAGTGAAGATATCTTAGTTTCTAAGGATTCAGAATGAATAAAATGACTGTTCAGAGTGAAGATATCTTAGTTTCAATGGATTCAGAATGAAGAAAACGACTGTTCAGAGTGAAGATATCTTAGTTTCTATGGATTCAGAATGAAGAAGACGACTGTTCAGAGTGAAGATATCTTAGTTTCTATGGATTCAGAATGAAGAAAACGACTGTTCAGAGTGAAGATATCTTAGTTTCTACGGATTCTGAATGAAGAAAACGACTGTTCAGAGTGAGGATATCTTAGTTTCTATGGATTCAGAATGAAGAAAACGACTGTTCAGAGTGAAGATATTTTAGTTTCTAAGGATTCAGAATGAAGAAAACGACTGTTCAGAGTGAAGATATCTTAGTTCATACGGATTCAGAATGAATAAAACGACTTTTAGAGTGAAGATATCTTAGTTTCTAAGGATTCAGAATGAATAAAATGACTGTTCAGAGTGAAGATATTTTAGTTTCTATGGATTCAGATTAAAGTAAACGACTGTTCAGAGTGAAGATATCTTAGTTTCTTTGGATTCAGAATGAATAAAATGACTGTTCAGAGTGAAGATATCTTAGTTCATACGGATTCAGAATGAATAAAACGACTGTTTAGAGTGAAGATATCTTAGTTTCTAAGGATTCAGAATGAATAAAATGACTGTTCAGAGTGAAGATATCTTAGTTTCAATGGATTCAGAATGAAGAAAACGACTGTTCAGAGTGAAGATATCTTAGTTTCTATGGATTCAGAATGAAGAAGACGACTGTTCAGAGTGAAGATATCTTAGTTTCTATGGATTCAGAATGAAGAAAACGACTGTTCAGAGTGAAGATATCTTAGTTTCTACGGATTCTGAATGAAGAAAACGACTGTTCAGAGTGAGGATATCTTAGTTTCTATGGATTCAGAATGAAGAAAACGACTGTTCAGAGTGAAGATATTTTAGTTTCTAAGGATTCAGAATGAAGAAAACGACTGTTCAGAGTGAAGATATCTTAGTTCATACGGATTCAGAATGAATAAAACGACTTTTAGAGTGAAGATATCTTAGTTTCTAAGGATTCAGAATGAATAAAATGACTGTTCAGAGTGAAGATATTTTAGTTTCTATGGATTCAGATTGAAGTAAACGACTGTTCAGAGTGAAGATATCTTAGTTTCTAAGGATTCAGAATGAAGAAAATGACTGTTCAGAAGGAAGATATTTTAGTTTCTATGGATTCAGAATGAAGAAAACGACTGTTTGGAGTGAAGATATCTTAGTTTCTATGGATTCAGAATGAAGAAAACGACTGTTCAGAGTGAGGATATCTTAGTTTCTATGGATTCAGAATGAAGAAGACGACTGTTCAGAGTGAAGATATTTTAGTTTCTAAGGATTCAGAATGAAGAAAACGACTGTTCAGAGTGAAGATATCTTAGTTTCTAAGGATTCAGAATGAAGAAAACGACTGTTCAGAGTGAAGATATTTTTAGTTTCTATGGATTCAGAATGAAGAAAACGACTGTTCAGAGTGAAGATATCTTAGTTTCTATGGATTCAGAATGAAGAAGACGACTGTTCAGAGTGAAGATATCTTAGTTTCTATGGATTCAGAATGAATAAAACGACTTTTTAGAGTGAAGATATCTTAGTTTCTAAGGATTCAGAATGAAGAAAACGACTGTTCAGAGTGAAGATATTTTAGTTTCTATGGATTCAGATTGAAGTAAACGACTGTTCAGAGTGAAGATATCTTAGTTTCTAAGGATTCAGAATGAAGAAAATGACTGTTCAGAAGGAAGATATTTTAGTTTCTATGGATTCAGAATGAAGAAAACGACTGTTTGGAGTGAAGATATCTTAGTTTCTACGGATTCAGAATGAAGAAAACGACTGTTCAGAGTGAAGATATCTTTGTTTCTATGGATTCAGAATGAAGAAAACGACTGTTCAGAGTGAAGATATTTTAGTTTCTACGGATTCAGAATGAAGAAAACGACTGTTCAGAGTGAAGATATCTTAGTTTCAACGGATTCAGAATGAAAAACAACTGTTCAGAGTGAAGATATCTTAGTTCATATGGATTCAGAATGAAGAAAACGACTGTTCAGAGTGAAGATATTTTAGTTTCTAAGGATTCAGAATGAAGAAAACGACTGTTCAGAGTGAAGATATCTTAGTTTCTAAGGATTCAGAATGAAGAAAACGACTGTTCAGAGTGAAGATATTTTAGTTTCTATGGATTCAGAATGAAGAAAACGACTGTTTAGAGTGAAGATATCTTAGTTTCTAAGGATTCAGAATGAAGAAAACGACTGTTTAGAGTGAAGATATCTTAGTTTCTACGGATTCAGAATGAAGAAAAAACGACTGTTCAGAGTGAAGATATCTTAGTTTCTAAGGATTCAGAATGAAGAAAACGACTGTTTAGAGTGAAGATATCTTAGTTTCTATGGATTCAGAATGAAGAAAACGACTGTTCAGAGTGAAGATATCTTAGTTTCAACGGATTCAGAATGAAAAAACAACTGTTCAGAGTGAAGATATCTTAGTTCATATGGATTCAGAATGAAGAAAACGACTGTTCAGAGTGAAGATATCTTAGTTTCTACGGATTCAGAATGAAGAAAACGACTGTTCAGAGTGAAGATATCTTAGTTTCAACGGATTCAGAATGAAAAAACAACTGTTCAGAGTGAAGATATCTTAGTTCATATGGATTCAGAATGAAGAAAACGACTGTTCAGAGTGAAGATATCTTAGTTTCTATGGATTCAGAATGAAGAAAACGACTGTTCAGAGTGAAGATATCTTAGTTTCTATGGATTCAGAATGAAGAAAACGACTGTTCAGAGTGAGGATATCTTAGTTTCTATGGATTCAGAATGAAGAAAACGACTGTTCAGAGTGAAGATATTTTAGTTTCTATGGATTCAGAATGAAGAAAACGACTGTTCAGAGTGAGGATATCTTAGTTTCTATGGATTCAGAATGAAGAAGACGACTGTTCAGAGTGAAGATATCTTAGTTTCTATGGATTCAGAATGAAGAAAACGACTGTTCAGAGTGAAGATATTTTAGTTTCTACGGATTCAGAATGAAGAAAACGACTGTTCAGAGTGAAGATATCTTAGTTTCAACGGATTCAGAATGAAAAACAACTGTTCAGAGTGAAGATATCTTAGTTCATATGGATTCAGAATGAAGAAAACGACTGTTCAGACTGAAGATATTTTAGTTTCTACGGATTCAGAATGAAGAAAACGACTGTTCAGAGTGAAGATATCTTAGTTTCAACGGATTCAGAATGAAAAAACAACTGTTCAGAGTGAAGATATCTTAGTTCATATGGATTCAGAATGAAGAAAACGACTGTTCAGAGTGAAGATATTTTAGTTTCTAAGGATTCAGAATGAAGAAAACGACTGTTCAGAGTGAAGATATCTTAGTTTCTAAGGATTCAGAATGAAGAAAACGACTGTTCAGAGTGAAGATATTTTAGTTTCTATGGATTCAGAATGAAGAAAACGACTGTTTAGAGTGAAGATATCTTAGTTTCTAAGGATTCAGAATGAAGAAAACGACTGTTCAGAGTGAAGATATCTTAGTTTCTACGGGATTCAGAATGAAAAAACGACTGTTCAGAGTGAAGATATCTTAGTTTCTATGGATTCAGAATGAAGAAAACGACTGTTCAGAGTGAGGATATCTTAGTTTCTAAGGATTCAGAATGAAGAAAACGACTGTTCAGAGTGAAGATATTTTAGTTTCTAAGGATTCAGAATGAAGAAAACGACTGTTCAGAGTGAAGATATCTTAGTTTCTAAGGATTCAGAATGAAGAAAACGACTGTTCAGAGTGAAGATATTTTAGTTTCTACGGATTCAGAATGAAGAAAACGACTGTTCAGAGTGAAGATATCTTAGTTTCTAACGGATTCAGAATGAAAACAACTGTTCAGAGTGAAGATATCTTAGTTTCTATGGATTCAGAATGAAGAAAACGACTGTTCAGAGTGAAGATATCTTAGTTTCTATGGATTCAGAATGAAGAAAACGACTGTTCAGAGTGAAGATATCTTAGTTTCTACGGATTCAGAATGAATAAAACGACTGTTCAGAGTGAAGATATCTTAGTTCTTTGGATTCAGAATGAAGAAAACGACTGTTCAGAGTGAAGATATTTTAGTTTCTACGGATTCAGAATGAAGAAAACGACTGTTCAGAGTGAAGATATTTTAGTTTCAACGGATTCAGAATGAAGAAAACGACTGTTCAGAGTGAAGATATCTTAGTTTCTATGGATTCAGAATGAAGAAAACGACTGTTCAGAGTGAAGATATCTTAGTTTCTAAGGATTCAGAATGAAGAAAACGACTGTTCAGAGTGAAGATATTTTAGTTTCTAAGGATTTAGAATGAAGTAAACGACTGTTCAGAGTGAAGATATCTTAGTTTCTAAGGATTCAGAATGAAAGAAAACGACTGTTCAGAGTGAAGATATCTTAGTTTCTAAGGATTCAGAATGAAGAAAACGACTGTTCAGAGTGAAGATATCTTAGTTTCAACGGATTCAGAATGAAGAAAACGACTGTTCAGAGTGAAGATATCTTAGTTTCTACGGATTCAGAATAAAGTAAACGACTGTTCAGAGTGAAGATATCTTAGTTTATACGGATTCAGAATGAAGAAAACGACTGTTCAGAGTGAAGATTTCTTAGTTTTGGATTCAGAATGAAGAAACGACTGTTCAGAGGAAGATATCTTAGTTTCTTTGGATTCAGAAGAAAACGACTGTTCAGAGTGAAGATTTCTTAGTTTCTTTGGATTCAGAAAGAAGAAAACGACTGTTCAGAGTGAAGATATCTTAGTTTCTATGGATTCAGAAGAAGAAACGACTGATGAATGGAGAAGATTTCTTAGTTTCTATGGATTCAGAAGAAGAAACGACTGTGGAGGAGAAGATTTCTTAGTTTCTTTGTTTTAGAAAGAAGAATCTGTTGATGAGAGATTTCTTAGTTTCTTTGATTCAGAAGAAGAAACACTGTTGAGTGAAGATATCTTAGTTTCTTTGTTTCAGAATGAAGAAACGACTGATGGAGGAGAAGATTTCTTAGTTTCTTTGTTTCAGAAAGAAGAAACTGGTTGAGAGTGAAGATTTCTTAGTTTCTTTGCATTCAGAATGAAGAAACGACTGTTCAGAGTAGATATTTTAGTTTCTTTGGATTTGGAATGAAGAAACTGACTGTTATAGAGTGAAGATTTCTTAGTTTCTTTGCATTCAGAATGAAGAAACGACTGTTCAGAGTAGAGATTCTTAGTTTCTTTGCATTCAGAATGAAGAAACGACTGTTAAAAAGTTATTTCTTAGTTTCTATGGATTTTGAAATGAAGAAACGACTGTTCAGAGTAGAAGATTTCTTAGTTTCTTTTGCATTTGGAATGAAGAATCTGGATGTTATAAGTAGAGAATTCTTAGTTTCTTTTTATTCTGAATGAAGAATCTGGACTGTTATAAAAAGTGATTTCTTAGTTTCTTTGCATTTGGAATGAAGAATCTGGATGTTTAGATGCTACTCGGTGGCTAGCAATATCGAAGTAACTGAGTTACACACTTTCGTTGACGCTTCGGAGAAAGCGTTCGCAGCAGTAGTGTACTTAAGAACATTATTAGAATAGGGGATTGACGTAAACATAGTGGCGGCAAAACGAGAGTGGCACCAATAAAACCACTCTCAATTCCTAAGCTGGAACTTCAAGCAGCAGTACTCGGAGTCAGACTCGCCGAGACTGTTAAGGAGGAATTAAGAATTACCACTGATAGGGACTATTATTGGTCAGATTCCAAAACCGTCCTAGGATGGAACAATGCCGATCCACAAAAGTACAAACAATTTGTGGCGGTAAGAATTGGAGAGATTTTAGATACTACCAATGCTAATCAATGGAAGTGGGTCTCCTCCGAAAGTAATCCTGTAGACGAAGCAACCAAGGTAGTTACAAGAAAATCTATATGGCTGATTGGCCCAGTATTTCTTAAACAAAGCGAAATTGAATATAGGGACCCCAAGCTAATCATTACTCATGAAGAAATCCGTCCAAATCTTATGATTAAAACCATAGAGAAGAGAACATTCAACTTTATAAAAACCGAATGGTGTTCAAATTGGCTAAGACTGAAGAGATCACTGGCAATCAATTTAAAATATATAGAATTTTGAAAAGCAAGGTCAAGCGATTAGCATTTTCCCCGATAGTAGAAAAGGAAAACCTGGATAAAGCAGAAAAACTCCTATTGCAAAAGGCACAATGGGAGATATACGAAGATGATTTAGTTCAGCTTTCACTCAATGGACAAGTCTCTAAAAACAGCACAATAAAGAATCTCAATCCACAAGTAATAGAAGGACTACTACGAGCAAGGGGACGATTAGCAAATATATGCTTCCTCTCCGATGACGTGAAACAACCCATAATATTACCCAAGAGGCATCACGTGACAGAATTGATCATACAGCATTATCATGAACGCTACATGCATAAAAAGATGGAAGCGGTTATTGCGGCAATCCGGCAAAGGTTTTGGGTAATCGACCTTAGGGCCGTGGTAAGAAGCGTGATCAGCAAATGCCAGCGTTGCAAAATGAACGCGCACGTCCCATTGCCCCGATGATGGCACCCTTCCAGAAAGCCGAGCCGCTGTGTTCAAAAACCCGTCACCCATACAGGTGTAGATTACTTTGGACCCATGACAGTGTCAATCGGAAGAAGGGTAGAAAAAGATGGGGAGCGATATTCACGTGTATGACAACGCGCGCTATACATCAAGAAATCGCTAAAGACTTAAGTACAAATTCCTTTATAATTTGCCTAAAAAATGTGCAGCATAGGCGTGGAAAGATTTGTCACATATACAGTGACAATGGTACAAACTTCGTTGGGGCAAACAGGCAAATAACGGAACTCATCGAAAGATGTGCAACCAACGGTATCAAATGGCACTTCAATCCCCCGGCCGCGCCTCACTTTGGAGGTGTATGGGAGAGAATGGTCCGAGAGGTCAAGAGCTTGCTGCCAAATAATGATAATATGCCAGAAGAAGTATTAAGATCGGCCTTTATCGAGATCGAATTTATTCTCAATAATAGACCTCTTACTCACATCCCCCTCGAAACTGAAGACGACGAACCTCTCACACCGTTTCACTTCTTGATAGAGTGTTCCGGAGAGGCCGAACCTACGCCAGCCGGGATTTCAGCAGCTAAAGCTAGCAGAAACAACTGAAAGAAGGCACAAGTTATCACCCAAAACTATTGGGAACGTTGGTTGAAGGAGTACCTCCCAACATTAGCCAAACGAGAAAAGTGGATAGAACGCTCAGACCCAATACAACCTGATGACTTAGTCGTCTTCCCAGACGAACAACGCGTGGGTAGGTGGTTAAAGGGCCGGGTAGTAGAAGTTTATCCCGCTAAAGACGGGCAAGTTAGATCCGCAAAGATTAAAGTTGAAAACGGCGAATACAAACGCCCTGTTATCAACTTATCAGTACTAGAAGTAAAGGGCAAGAAAATTGCAGACGTACCTTCGTGGGGAGTTAAAAGACCAGTCAACATCGCCTACGTCAAGAAATTAGCTGAACACTAAAAACTCCTCCTGCAAAAGGAGGAAGCATCTCGTAAAACCTTATAATGGCCCGGTATCTATGCATTATAAGCCTGTTAGCCGCATGGAAACTAACAGACAATCTTTCAGTTAAACCAGTTGAAGAAGCTGGTATATTCTTCGACCACGAAGGAACGCTTCTCTTGAAAAGGGGTGTGTGGGAAACAACCTTCCACACGAAAATACACCCCGAAAATGACACAGAGACTTTACTGACAATGGAGAAAGAGGTGACCACAGTATTCAAGGCACTGAGCGACATTCTTAAGCGACTAATCTTCTAAATTTGAAATTGACATTACAACAAAACATTCGACACGCACTTCATCTCTCACAGACTGCAGTAAAAGACGAACCAAACGATCTAGCGGCATATTTGGATTTTTGAAAGGTATTCTTTTGGAGAAGACGATATCGACGAACAGTAAGCCTTCTTTAGAGCTTCTGAAGACCAGAAATTGAAACATATATCGGAAGACATGACTCATAAAATCAAGCAGGGTGACAGACTTAGAAACGAACTAAATATGAAAATAGACCACATGAACGAAGGTATTTAGAGTCTTAATAAAAGCTTCAATGAAAACCAAAAAACGTACTTATAAAGCATGTCACAGAAACAATCATGCTAGCTGAAGACATAGTACAATACATTACGACAAGGTATCTAGAGTTAGAAATCCAGCCCCTTAGCATATTCGACTCGACGAAAATTTCCAAGAAGATACAATCAAGGTTACCCGATGGGTATATAATTCTAGACCACCCCGAATTTCTAGCAAAGAGTTATTTAGGGGAGAAATAATAGTACATATTGAAAACGTCATCGTTTCGCAAGAGAGATTCGAAATATTCCATATCACTGTAATACCAAACCTTAAAAACTTTACAACTCTGGACTTAGATGAAAATGTAATAGCTATAAACGATATACACTATATATACCCTACAGATATTAAGCGATACAATAGCACTCATCACGTGTCCTCCGATGTAGCCGTTAGAAGAGATTTGGATTGTTTATCCTCATCTTTCAGACATATAAAAACAGAATGCTTGTGTGGTATAAAACCAATTAAAAACTCAATAACCAAATTTGTAAAGCTCTCCCAGCCGAACAAAATCCTATACTACTCTTCTCATCCTAACGAAATATACCTCAAATGTAACAAAACACTGACACATCCCGCGTATCAAGCTGGGGTAATAACACTTAGCCAAGACTGTAAAATACAGACCAAGAACATAGAAATCCAGCCAACCATGAAAATTGAAGCTGTAGAAACAAAATGTATTTCAAGCCGCTGGCCAAAATACTGAATTTAAGCGCAGAGCAAAAAGAAGAAACAAATAGGGATCAGCTCTACCTCATGATAATTACAAGTACAATAGCCTGCGTCGCCTCTTTAATATTTGGAATAACCATAGCATTTATTATCAAACAAGTACGAGCTAAAATGTACACTTTACGCCCCCGCCGTTTAAACCGTCACCAAATAGTAACCCCTCTACGAGGAATTACGGGGGTCAGGATGTTGATGACAGCGCCGCATAATTAGGTCATGACGGCCTGGGAACTGACCGACCGAACGAAAACAATTGTAAGCAAATCTAATGTAAACAATATCGACCAAATAAAAACTGCTGATCGCGATCGATCAGCAGAAAATTAGTTTATAAGTTAGGAATAAGCATGAATAAATCGACTTTCAACCACAAGAACTCAAAGACTAAGCTGTTTGTCTGTTCCAAGCCAAGTCGGACGGTAAAATCCTCCTGTCTTGGCGCTTCCCAACGAGTTCAGACTCGGTGCGGAAAATATATGGTGGCTCCAGAGAGGATTAAAAGAGACCTCGCAACGTACAAGTCGGAGGTTAACTTCCGATCTTGAAACCCAGAGTCGGCAGGAACATACATGTCGGAGCTTCCGATCTTGACGAACGTATTCCTGACCGATAGAGAAAAACAACCGGCGCTCCAAAGGAGGAAGGTTCGTAAAAGCGGAAAACATCGCGAATGTATAATAGTAGCCAAAAACGTAAAGTGCAACAAACCAAACGAGTGCAAAAAAACGCCTGAAACAGTGCTTAAGAAGTCCAAGGTACAGAGACAGAATTCAGTAAGGCGCCGTACGATCACCGATATATTGTGATTGAATAAAGACACCGGTGGTAAAAAACGACGTTCGCTATATCGTATCGGTCGTACCACAGGTTTGTAAACAAAACAAAAAGGGTGTGTGTGTGCAGTGAAACGCAACCTCTGAAAGGGCGTTTAAAAACGGACGACCTGAGAACATCTGATCGAAAATCATTACGTAGCGTACTAGTAACAAAGTGCAGTGTAAACAATTACGCGTGTGGCACACATTCGCAGTGAGAACGTAGTAAAACCCACAAGACGCTAACGACCGCGGTCTACGGACGTTCCCGTAAAGCACCGGCAGTGTACTCCAATTACAACAACACAAGTAAATGTGCGGATCAAGAAAAGATCAACAGTTGGGGAATGTAACAATACGGGACGTGCATACAAAAAGAAATCTTCGAGCTAAATCGTATCCGGCTTTAGCATTTCCGGGAAACCACAAACATAAAGGTGTTGATAAGAGTGCGAACTAGTGGAGTAGTACGTGTCCAGCTTATTGACGTGTGTTGATACGGTGATCGGTAGCCAATGGTCATCGCCCCGGAAGACCCGATTATCTAACGAAAAGCGTGGCGGCAATACTACCCAAGCAGCGGATCTGAAGGCGACCAGAAGACAGGGGTACTGACGACACCGCGGGGGATCACCTGAAGACGACCTCGAGCAGGACAAGCAGGGGCGTTGTAAGAGCAGCAACGACACGACGACACCCATCCAGATCGGCAGCGACAGCCCAGTTACTTTATCCACCGGTTACGCAAAGTGAGTAGTATGGATATCATATTTCAAAGCAACCCGAAAGGCAATTGCAAGCTATGCAAGAACCCCGATGAGTGGGACACACAAGTTAATTGTATCGAGTGTGACAGATGGTTACATCTCAAATGTCTGAAGCTAGAAGGTCCCGTTAAAAAATATGTGTGTCCAAAATGCTACACAATAGCTGAGGAACGCAAGGGAAATAGGGAGGCCTTAATGCAAACAGAGAGGCTACTAAAAGAAAAAAACTGAAGCGGAAAAAAAGAACTAGAGAAGAAAACGAAAGGTGTGAGAAGGAAATCGAAAGACTAGAAGACATATTAAGAAATGAAGAAATACATAACCAATCCGACACAACTCACCTACAAGACGACCTACAGACACTTACAACAAACGTAAATAAAATGGCAAACTTGGGTTTTGCTCCACGCAAGAAGACAGTTTTAAAACTTCCGGATTTCTATGGCAATTATAGAACATGGCCTCGTTTAAACTACTGTTCGAAGAAACCACTCGAACAGAAAAATTTACGAATTTGGAAAACCTTGCACGGCTCCAAATTCACCTTAAGGGAGATGCATTGCGATCCGTTAGCGGGTTGATGTTGAACCCAAGTAACGTGGATGCAATCTTGGAAAGATTGGGGAGGTTATATGGCAACCCAGTTAGCATTTTTAACGCCTTACTAAAAGACCTTATGGTGGTTAAACGGGCATCTTTGGAAAATCCATCTTCGATTATTGAGTTCTGTAACGCACTGAATAACATGGTGGAAAATATGACCATGTTGAACCAAACGGAGTACTTGATGGACCAAAGGCTCCTTATAGATCTGGTCGCAAAACTCTCTCCGGACCTTAAAACCAGGTGGCTCAGAGATTCACTTAACGAGGAAGGTGACAAAATCAAAACCTTGAAAGATTTCAGCAAATGGTTGAAACCAACAGAAGACGTGGCGATCACACTTCTTGCTATGGAAGGTGGTCAAAGAGACAGACCGGCGAGGCTGAATACTCACTATTCAGCCAGCCATCAAATTCTCAAATAAAAGCTGTCTAATTTGCAGCCGTCCTCATGAAACCATATCTTGTTACAAGCTAAAGAATGCCTCAGTAAACGAAAGATGGAAAATGCTGAAGGAGAAAAACGTTTGCACTAACTGCTGCAAATTCTCTAACCATGCGGCCATTAACTGTCGCTCAAGGCCGCAGTGTACAGTGGATGGTTGTGGACGACGACACAACACCATATTGCATGAAGAAAAATTCAACTCAATGGGCGCGGCGTCAAAAGCACATTTAAATTTTCATCAAAACTCGGAACAATACCTATTTCAAGTTCTGCCAATAACTGTCTATAACGAAAACAACTCCATCGAAACATTTGCATTGATAGACCCAGGATCCTCAACGAGCCTCATGACAGAAAGCCTAAGACAAAAACTAAATCTGCATGGCCCAAGGAAGCCGTTAACACTTTCGTGGACAAATGGATGCAACCAGGTAGAGGATACAAGCACGTCGGTATCTCTGAAACTCAGAGGTCCAAACGGCAGGCTGCTTTATGTCAAGGACATTAGGACAGTAAATGAACTGGACCTACCCACTCAAAGCATCAATGCAAACGTGTTGAAGAGAGAAAAAAAGACGGTAAGTATTTCAAGCTACAAAAATGCTAAACCCACCATTCTGTTAGGACTTCCACATGCTTATTACACGCAAGCTGTGGAGTCCAAATCAGAGCGCCCAATGAACCAGTGGCACACAAAACACGCATTGGTTGGGTCGTATTTGGAAAGTGCAGAGATGGTGATGCAAAAGAAAATCAACATCTTTTCACAATACAGGATAAGAAAGAGGAGGAAGAAAAGTCAATGAGGGACCTGATGAAAGGTTTTTTCAACAGAAGAATTGGGCGTAAGGGAAACCAAATTCACCCCAAAATCAAAGGACCATGAAAGAGCCCTAAGTGTAATGAATGACACACTGAAATAAACAAATAATCAGTATGAGATTGGCCTACTTTGGAAAGATCCCAATGTATCCTTACCAAGCAGCTACGCACAGGCGCTAAGAAGGCTCGAAAGCCAAGAACGGAAAATGAAAGGTAATGACGAGATGAAAACCTGGTATAAAAATCAAATTACTGATTATGTTCAGAAAGGTTACGCTCGTAAACTAACACCATTTGAATTGCTGAATAGAGATCCAAAGATCAATTACATTCCCCATTTTATGGTCATCAATCCAAATAAGCCAACTCCAAAACCAAGACTGGTTTTCGATGCAGCTGCAAAGAACGAAGGGATTTCACTTAACTCTACTCTCTTGTCCGGACCAGACGCCACTACGTCAATTTTTGAGTATTAATCCGCTTTCGCGAATACCCTATCGCCTGTTCAGGGGACATCAAGGAGATGTTCCATCAGATACGGATCCGCAAAGAAGATCAAGTGGCTCAACGATTTTTATTCAGGGATAATCCACGCAACGAACCCCAAGTATACGTTATGAACGTCATGACCTTCGGTGCCACATGCTCTCCTGCTTGTGCCCAGTTCGTTAAAAATGAAAACGACTTAAAATATAAAGACAAATACCCCACTGCAGTGGAAGCAATAGTAAAAACCACTATGTTGATGATTATCTTGATAGTTTTCGGACTATCAATGATGCAATCAAGACTATTAACGAGGTTTGCCTCATACATGATAGAGCGCATGTCTTTATGAGAAATTTCGTTTCTAACTGTCAGGAGGTAATAAGAAGCATCCCAGATGATAGATCCTCACAACAAGAGCTGCTGCACATCTCTAATAAAGATATGAATTTTGAGAAAATTTTGGGGCAATACTGGGACAAAACAAACGATGTGTTAAGGTATAAGCTTAAGCATACCCCGTGTTCCATAATTTCAAAAAGAGCCTACTTGATGAAAATATATGATCCATTGGGGCTAGCGGCAAACTATACTACGCAAGCGAAGGTCATCATCCAAGAAATTTGGAAAACAGAACTGGATTGGGATAGCCCAGTACCAGAACGCATAATGGAACAATGGCAAAGATGGAAAGAAAGAATAAAGGAACTAGAACACATACAAATACCTAGATGCTACTCGGTGGCTAGCAATATCGAAGTAACTGAGTTACACACTTTCGTTGACGCTTCGGAGAAAGCGTTCGCAGCAGTAGTGTACTTAAGAACATTATTAGAATAGGGGATTGACGTAAACATAGTGGCGGCAAAAACGAGAGTGGCACCAATAAAACCACTCTCAATTCCTAAGCTGGAACTTCAAGCAGCAGTACTCGGAGTCAGACTCGCCGAGACTGTTAAGGAGGAATTAAGAATTACCACTGATAGGGACTATTATTGGTCAGATTCCAAAACCGTCCTAGGATGGAACAATGCCGATCCACAAAAGTACAAACAATTTGTGGCGGTAAGAATTGGAGAGATTTTAGATACTACCAATGCTAATCAATGGAAGTGGGTCTCCTCCGAAAGTAATCCTGTAGACGAAGCAACCAAGGTAGTTACAAGAAAATCTATATGGCTGATTGGCCCAGTATTTCTTAAACAAAGCGAAATTGAATATAGGGACCCCAAGCTAATCATTACTCATGAAGAAATCCGTCCAAATCTTATGATTAAAACCATAGAGAAGAGAACATTCAACTTTATAAAAACCGAATGGTGTTCAAATTGGCTAAGACTGAAGAGATCACTGGCAATCAATTTAAAATACATAGAATTTTGAAAAGCAAGGTCAAGCGATTAGCATTTTCCCCGATAGTAGAAAAGGAAAACCTGGATAAAGCAGAAAAACTCCTATTGCAAAAGGCACAATGGGAGATATACGAAGATGATTTAGTTCAGCTTTCACTCAATGGACAAGTCTCTAAAAACAGCACAATAAAGAATCTCAATCCACAAGTAATAGAAGGACTACTACGAGCAAGGGGACGATTAGCAAATATATGCTTCCTCTCCGATGACGTGAAACAACCCATAATATTACCCAAGAGGCATCACGTGACAGAATTGATCATACAGCATTATCATGAACGCTACATGCATAAAAAGATGGAAGCGGTTATTGCGGCAATCCGGCAAAGGTTTTGGGTAATCGACCTTAGGGCCGTGGTAAGAAGCGTGATCAGCAAATGCCAGCGTTGCAAAAATGAACGCGCACGTCCCATTGCCCCGATGATGGCACCCTTCCAGAAAGCCGAGCCGCTGTGTTCAAAAACCCGTCACCCATACAGGTGTAGATTACTTTGGACCCATGACAGTGTTAATCGGAAGAAGGGTAGAAAAAGATGGGGAGCGATATTCACGTGTATGACAACGCGCGCTATACATCAAGAAATCGCTAAAGACTTAAGTACAAATTCCTTTATAATTTGCCTAAAAATGTGCAGCATAGGCGTGGAAAGATTTGTCACATATACAGTGACAATGGTACAAACTTCGTTGGGGCAAACAGGCAAATAACGGAACTCATCGAAAGATGTGCAACCAACGGTATCAAATGGCACTTCAATCCCCCGGCCGCGCCTCACTTTGGAGGTGTATGGGAGAGAATGGTCCGAGAGGTCAAGAGCTTGCTGCCAAATAATGATAATATGCCAGAAGAAGTATTAAGATCGGCCTTTATCGAGATCGAATTTATTCTCAATAATAGACCTCTTACTCACATCCCCCTCGAAACTGAAGACGACGAACCTCTCACACCGTTTCACTTCTTGATAGAGTGTTCCGGAGAGGCCGAACCTACGCCAGCCGGGATTTCAGCAGCTAAAGCTAGCAGAAACAACTGAAAGAAGGCACAAGTTATCACCCAAAACTATTGGGAACGTTGGTTGAAGGAGTACCTCCCAACATTAGCCAAACGAGAAAAGTGGATAGAACGCTCAGACCCAATACAACCTGATGACTTAGTCGTCTTCCCAGACGAACAACGCGTGGGTAGGTGGTTAAAGGGCCGGGTAGTAGAAGTTTATCCCGCTAAAGACGGGCAAGTTAGATCCGCAAAGATTAAAGTTGAAAACGGCGAATACAAACGCCCTGTTATCAACTTATCAGTACTAGAAGTAAAGGGCAAGAAAATTGCAGACGTACCTTCGTGGGGAGTTAAAAGACCAGTCAACATCGCCTACGTCAAGAAATTAGCTGAACAATTAAAACTCCTCCTGCAAAAAGGAGGAAGCATCTCGTAAAACCTTATAATGGCCCGGTATCTATGCATTATAAGCCTGTTAGCCGCATGGAAACTAACAGACAATCTTTCAGTTAAACCAGTTGAAGAAGCTGGTATATTCTTCGACCACGAAGGAACGCTTCTCTTGAAAAGGGGTGTGTGGGAAACAACCTTCCACACGAAAATACACCCCGAAAATGACACAGAGACTTTACTGACAATGGAGAAAGAGGTGACCACAGTATTCAAGGCACTGAGCGACATTCTTAAGCGACTAATCTTCTAAATTTGAAATTGACATTACAACAAAACATTCGACACGCACTTCATCTCTCACAGACTGCAGTAAAAAGACGAACCAAACGATCTAGCGGCATATTTGGATTTTTGAAAGGTATTCTTTTGGAGAAGACGATATTGACGAACAGTAAGCCTTCTTTAGAGCTTCTGAAGACCAGAAATTGAAACATATATCGGAAGACATGACTCATAAAATCAAGCAGGGTGACAGACTTAGAAACGAACTAAATATGAAAATAGACCACATGAACGAAGGTATTTAGAGTCTTAATAAAAGCTTCAATGAAAACCAAAAAACGTACTTATAAAGCATGTCACAGAAACAATCATGCTAGCTGAAGACATAGTACAATACATTACGACAAGGTATCTAGAGTTAGAAATCCAGCCCCTTAGCATATTCGACTCGACGAAAATTTCCAAGAAGATACAATCAAGGTTACCCGATGGGTATATAATTCTAGACCACCCCGAATTTCTAGCAAAGAGTTATTTAGGGGAGAAATAATAGTACATATTGAAAACGTCATCGTTTCGCAAGAGAGATTCGAAATATTCCATATCACTGTAATACCAAACCTTAAAAACTTTACAACTCTGGACTTAGATGAAAATGTAATAGCTATAAACGATATACACTATATATACCCTACAGATATTAAGCGATACAATAGCACTCATCACGTGTCCTCCGATGTAGCCGTTAGAAGAGATTTGGATTGTTTATCCTCATCTTTCAGACATATAAAAACAGAATGCTTGTGTGGTATAAAACCAATTAAAAACTCAATAACCAAATTTGTAAAGCTCTCCCAGCCGAACAAAATCCTATACTACTCTTCTCATCCTAACGAAATATACCTCAAATGTAACAAAACACTGACACATCCCGCGTATCAAGCTGGGGTAATAACACTTAGCCAAGACTGTAAAATACAGACCAAGAACATAGAAATCCAGCCAACCATGAAAATTGAAGCTGTAGAAACAAAAATGTATTTCAAGCCGCTGGCCAAAATACTGAATTTAAGCGCAGAGCAAAAAGAAGAAACAAATAGGGATCAGCTCTACCTCATGATAATTACAAGTACAATAGCCTGCGTCGCCTCTTTAATATTTGGAATAACCATAGCATTTATTATCAAACAAGTACGAGCTAAAATGTACACTTTACGCCCCCGCCGTTTAAACCGTCACCAAATAGTAACCCCTCTACGAGGAATTACGGGGGTCAGGATGTTGATGACAGCGCCGCATAATTAGGTCATGACGGCCTGGGAACTGACCGACCGAACGAAAACAATTGTAAGCAAATCTAATGTAAACAATATCGACCAAATAAAAACTGCTGATCGCGATCGATCAGCAGAAAATTAGTTTATAAGTTAGGAATAAGCATGAATAAATCGACTTTCAACCACAAAAACTCAAAGACTAAGTTGTTTGTCTGTTCCAAGCCAAGTCGGACGGTAAAATCCTCCTGTCTTGGCGCTTCCCAACGAGTTCAGACTCGGTGCGGAAAATATATGGTGGCTCCAGAGAGGATTAAAAGAGACCTCGCAACGTACAAGTCGGAGGTTAACTTCCGATCTTGAAACCCAGAGTCGGCAGGAACATACATGTCGGAGCTTCCGATCTTGACGAACGTATTCCTGACCGATAGAGAAAAACAACCGGCGCTCCAAAGGAGGAGGGTTCGTAAAAGCGGAAAACATCGCGAATGTATAATAGTAGCCAAAAACGTAAAGTGCAACAAACCAAACGAGTGCAAAAAAAACGCCTGAAACAGTGCTTAAGAAGTCCAAGGTACAGAGACAGAATTCAGTAAGGCGCCGTACGATCACCGATATATTGTGATTGAATAAAGACACCGGTGGTAAAAAACGACGTTCGCTATATCGTTTCGGTCGTACCACAGGTTTGTAAACAAAACAAAAGGGTGTGTGTGTGCAGTGAAACGCAACCTCTGAAAGGGCGTTTAAAAACGGACGACCTGAGAACATCTGATCGAAAATCATTACGTAGCGTACTAGTAACAAAGTGCAGTGTAAACAATTACGCGTGTGGCACACATTCGCAGTGAGAACGTAGTAAAACCCACAAGACGCTAACGACCGCGGTCTACGGACGTTCCCGTAAAGCACCGGCAGTGTACTCCAATTACAACAACACAAGTAAATGTGCGGATCAAGAAAAGATCAACAGTTGGGGAATGTAACAATACGGGACGTGCATACAAAAAGAAATCTTCGAGCTAAACCGTATCCGGCTTTAGCATTTCCGGGAAACCACAAACATAAAGGTGTTGATAAGAGTGCGAACTAGTGGAGTAGTACGTGTCCAGCTTATTGACGTGTGTTGATACGGTGATCGGTAGCCAATGGTCATCGCCCCGGAAGACCCGATTATCTAACGAAAAAGCGTGGCGGCAATACTACCCAAGCAGCGGATCTGAAGGCGACCAGAAGACAGGGGTACTGACGACACCGCGGGGGATCACCTGAAGACGACCTCGAGCAGGACAAGCAGGGGCGTTGTAAGAGCAGCAACGACACGACGACACCCATCCAGATCGGCAGCGACAGCCCAGTTACTTTATCCACCGGTTACGCAAAGTGAGTAGTATGGATATCATATTTAAAAGCAACCCGAAAGGCAATTGCAAGCTATGCAAGAACCCCGATGAGTGGGACACACAAGTTAATTGTATCGAGTGTGACAGATGGTTACATCTCAAATGTCTGAAGCTAGAAGGTCCCGTTAAAAAAATATGTGTGTCTAAAATGCTACACAATAGCTGAGGAACGCAAGGGAAATAGGGAGGCCTTAATGCAAACAGAGAGGCTACTAAAAGAAAAAACTGAAGCGGAAAAAGAACTAGAGAAGAAAACGAAAGGTGTGAGAAGGAAATCGAAAGACTAGAAGACATATTAAGAAATGAAGAAATACATAACCAATCCGACACAACTCACCTACAAGACGACCTACAGACACTTACAACAAACGTAAATAAAATGGCAAACTTGGGTTTTGCTCCACGCAAGAAGACAGTTTTAAAACTTCCGGATTTCTATGGCAATTATAGAACATGGCCTCGTTTTAAACTACTGTTCGAAGAAACCACTCGAACAGAAAAATTTACGAATTTGGAAAACCTTGCACGGCTCCAAATTCACCTTAAGGGAGATGCATTGCGATCCGTTAGCGGGTTGATGTTGAACCCAAGTAACGTGGATGCAATCTTGGAAAGATTGGGGAGGTTATATGGCAACCCAGTTAGCATTTTTAACGCCTTACTAAAAGACCTTATGGTGGTTAAACGGGCATCTTTGGAAAATCCATCTTCGATTATTGAGTTCTGTAACGCACTGAATAACATGGTGGAAAATATGACCATGTTGAACCAAACGGAGTACTTGATGGACCAAAGGCTCCTTATAGATCTGGTCGCAAAACTCTCTCCGGACCTTAAAACCAGGTGGCTCAGAGATTCACTTAACGAGGAAGGTGACAAAATCAAAACCTTGAAAGATTTCAGCAAATGGTTGAAACCAACAGAAGACGTGGCGATCACACTTCTTGCTATGGAAGGTGGTCAAAGAGACAGACCGGCGAGGCTGAATACTCACTATTCAGCCAGCCATCAAATTCTCAAATAAAAGCTGTCTAATTTGCAGCCGTCCTCATGAAACCATATCTTGTTACAAGCTAAAGAATGCCTCAGTAAACGAAAGATGGAAAATGCTGAAGGAGAAAAACGTTTGCACTAACTGCTGCAAATTCTCTAACCATGCGGCCATTAACTGTCGCTCAAGGCCGCAGTGTACAGTGGATGGTTGTGGACGACGACACAACACCATATTGCATGAAGAAAAATTCAACTCAATGGGCGCGGCGTCAAAAGCACATTTAAATTTTCATCAAAACTCGGAACAATACCTATTTCAAGTTCTGCCAATAACTGTCTATAACGAAAACAACTCCATCGAAACATTTGCATTGATAGACCCAGGATCCTCAACGAGCCTCATGACAGAAAGCCTAAGACAAAAACTAAATCTGCATGGCCCAAGGAAGCCGTTAACACTTTCGTGGACAAATGGATGCAACCAGGTAGAGGATACAAGCACGTCGGTATCTCTGAAACTCAGAGGTCCAAACGGCAGGCTGCTTTATGTCAAGGACATTAGGACAGTAAATGAACTGGACCTACCCACTCAAAGCATCAATGCAAACGTGTTGAAGAGAAAAAAAAAGACGGTAAGTATTTCAAGCTACAAAAATGCTAAACCCACCATTCTGTTAGGACTTCCACATGCTTATTACACGCAAGCTGTGGAGTCCAAATCAGGAGCGCCCAATGAACCAGTGGCACACAAAACACGCATTGGTTGGGTCGTATTTGGAAAGTGCAGAGATGGTGATGCAAAAGAAAATCAACATCTTTTCACAATACAGGATAAGAAAGAGGAGGAAGAAAAAGTCAATGAGGGACCTGATGAAAAGGTTTTTTCAACAGAAGAATTGGGCGTAAGGGAAACCAAATTCACCCCAAAATCAAAGGACCATGAAAGAGCCCTAAGTGTAATGAATGACACACTGAAATAAACAAATAATCAGTATGA
This sequence comes from Anopheles arabiensis, assembly GCF_016920715.1. NCBI lineage: Eukaryota > Metazoa > Arthropoda > Insecta > Diptera > Culicidae > Anopheles > Anopheles arabiensis. The sequence goes on along the minus strand of NW_024412076.1, from coordinate 168,121 downwards.
GATTGGCCTACTTTGGAAAGATCCCAATGTATCCTTACCAAGCAGCTACGCACAGGCGCTAAGAAGGCTCGAAAGCCAAGAACGGAAAATGAAAGGTAATGACGAGATGAAAACCTGGTATAAAAATCAAATTACTGATTATGTTCAGAAAGGTTACGCTCGTAAACTAACACCATTTGAATTGCTGAATAGAGATCCAAAGATCAATTACATTCCCCATTTTATGGTCATCAATCCAAATAAGCCAACTCCAAAACCAAGACTGGTTTTCGATGCAGCTGCAAAGAACGAAGGGATTTCACTTAACTCTACTCTCTTGTCCGGACCAGACGCCACTACGTCAATTTTTGGAGTATTAATCCGCTTTCGCGAATACCCTATCGCCTGTTCAGGGGACATCAAGGAGATGTTCCATCAGATACGGATCCGCAAAGAAGATCAAGTGGCTCAACGATTTTTATTCAGGGATAATCCACACAACGAACCCCAAGTATACGTTATGAACGTCATGACCTTCGGTGCCACATGCTCTCCTGCTTGTGCCCAGTTCGTTAAAAATGAAAACGACTTAAAATATAAAGACAAATACCCCACTGCAGTGGAAGCAATAGTAAAAACCACTATGTTGATGATTATCTTGATAGTTTTCGGACTATCAATGATGCAATCAAGACTATTAACGAGGTTTGCCTCATACATGATAGAGCGCATGTCTTTATGAGAAATTTCGTTTCTAACTGTCAGGAGGTAATAAGAAGCATCCCAGATGATAGATCCTCACAACAAGAGCTGCTGCACATCTCTAATAAAGATATGAATTTTGAGAAAATTTTGGGGCAATACTGGGACAAAACAAACGATGTGTTAAGGTATAAGCTTAAGCATACCCCGTGTTCCATAATTTCAAAAGAGCCTACTTGATGAAAATATATGATCCATTGGGGCTAGCGGCAAACTATACTACGCAAGCGAAGGTCATCATCCAAGAAATTTGGAAAACAGAACTGGATTGGGATAGCCCAGTACCAGAACGCATAATGGAACAATGGCAAAGATGGAAAGAAAGAATAAAGGAACTAGAACACATACAAATACCTAGATGCTACTCGGTGGCTAGCAATATCGAAGTAACTGAGTTACACACTTTCGTTGACGCTTCGGAGATAGCGTTCGCAGCAGTAGTGTACTTAAGAACATTATTAGAATAGGGGATTGACGTAAACATAGTGGCGGCAAAAACGAGAGTGGCACCAATAAAACCACTCTCAATTCCTAAGCTGGAACTTCAAGCAGCAGTACTCGGAGTCAGACTCGCCGAGACTGTTAAGGAGGAATTAAGAATTACCACTGATAGGGACTATTATTGGTCAGATTCCAAAACCGTCCTAGGATGGAACAATGCCGATCCACAAAAGTACAAACAATTTGTGGCGGTAAGAATTGGAGAGATTTTAGATACTACCAATGCTAATCAATGGAAGTGGGTCTCCTCCGAAAGTAATCCTGCAGACGAAGCAACCAAGGTAGTTACAAGAAAATCTATATGGCTGATTGGCCCAGTATTTCTTAAACAAAGCGAAATTGAATATAGGGACCCCAAGCTAATCATTACTCATGAAGAAATCCGTCCAAATCTTATGATTAAAACCATAGAGAAGAGAACATTCAACTTTATAAAAACCGAATGGTGTTCAAATTGGCTAAGACTGAAGAGATCACTGGCAATCAATTTAAAATATATAGAATTTTTGAAAAGCAAGGTCAAGCGATTAGCATTTTCCCCGATAGTAGAAAAGGAAAACCTGGATAAAGCAGAAAAACTCCTATTGCAAAAGGCACAATGGGAGATATACGAAGATGATTTAGTTCAGCTTTCACTCAATGGACAAGTCTCTAAAAACAGCACAATAAAGAATCTCAATCCACAAGTAATAGAAGGACTACTACGAGCAAGGGGACGATTAGCAAATATATGCTTCCTCTCCGATGACGTGAAACAACCCATAATATTACCCAAGAGGCATCACGTGACAGAATTGATCATACAGCATTATCATGAACGCTACATGCATAAAAAGATGGAAGCGGTTATTGCGGCAATCCGGCAAAGGTTTTGGGTAATCGACCTTAGGGCCGTGGTAAGAAGCGTGATCAGCAAATGCCAGCGTTGCAAAAATGAACGCGCACGTCCCATTGCCCCGATGATGGCACCCTTCCAGAAAGCCGAGCCGCTGTGTTCAAAAACCCGTCACCCATACAGGTGTAGATTACTTTGGACCCATGACAGTGTCAATCGGAAGAAGGGTAGAAAAAGATGGGGAGCGATATTCACGTGTATGACAACGCGCGCTATACATTAAGAAATCGCTAAAGACTTAAGTACAAATTCCTTTATAATTTGCCTAAAAATGTGCAGCATAGGCGTGGAAAGATTTGTCACATATACAGTGACAATGGTACAAACTTCGTTGGGGCAAACAGGCAAATAACGGAACTCATCGAAAGATGTGCAACCAACGGTATCAAATGGCACTTCAATCCCCCGGCCGCGCCTCACTTTGGAGGTGTATGGGAGATAATGGTCCGAGAGGTCAAGAGCTTGCTGCCAAATAATGATAATATGCCAGAAGAAGTATTAAGATCGGCCTTTATCGAGATCGAATTTATTCTCAATAATAGACCTCTTACTCACATCCCCCCTCGAAACTGAAGACGACGAACCTCTCACACCGTTTCACTTCTTGATAGAGTGTTCCGGAGAGGCCGAACCTACGCCAGCCGGGATTTCAGCAGCTGAAGCTAGCAGAAACAACTGAAAGAAGGCACAAGTTATCACCCAAAACTATTGGGAACGTTGGTTGAAGGAGTACCTCCCAACATTAGCCAAACGAGAAAAGTGGATAGAACGCTCAGACCCAATACAACCTGATGACTTAGTCGTCTTCCCAGACGAACAACGCGTGGGTAGGTGGTTAAAGGGCCGGGTAGTAGAAGTTTATCCCGCTAAAGACGGGCAAGTTAGATCCGCAAAGATTAAAGTTGAAAACGGCGAATACAAACGCCCTGTTATCAACTTATCAGTACTAGAAGTAAAGGGCAAGAAAATTGCAGACGTACCTTCGTGGGGAGTTAAAAGACCAGTCAACATCGCCTACGTCAAGAAATTAGCTGAACAATTAAAAACTCCTCCTGCAAAAAGGAGGAAGCATCTCGTAAAACCTTATAATGGCCCGGTATCTATGCATTATAAGCCTGTTAGCCGCATGGAAACTAACAGACAATCTTTCAGTTAAACCAGTTGAAGAAGCTGGTATATTCTTCGACCACGAAGGAACGCTTCTCTTGAAAAGGGGTGTGTGGGAAACAACCTTCCACACGAAAATACACCCCGAAAATGACACAGAGACTTTACTGACAATGGAGAAAGAGGTGACCACAGTATTCAAGGCACTGAGCGACATTCTTAAGCGACTAATCTTCTAAATTTGAAATTGACATTACAACAAAACATTCGACACGCACTTCATCTCTCACAGACTGCAGTAAAAAGACGAACCAAACGATCTAGCGGCATATTTGGATTTTTGAAAGGTATTCTTTTGGAGAAGACGATATTGACGAACAGTAAGCCTTCTTTAGAGCTTCTGAAGACCAGAAATTGAAACATATATCGGAAGACATGACTCATAAAATCAAGCAGGGTGACAGACTTAGAAACGAACTAAATATGAAAATAGACCACATGAACGAAGGTATTTAGAGTCTTAATAAAAGCTTCAATGAAAACAAAAAAAAACGTACTTATAAAGCATGTCACAGAAACAATCATGCTAGCTGAAGACATAGTACAATACATTACGACAAGGTATCTAGAGTTAGAAATCCAGCCCCTTAGCATATTCGACTCGACGAAAATTTCCAAGAAGATACAATCAAGGTTACCCGATGGGTATATAATTCTAGACCACCCCCGAATTTCTAGCAAAGAGTTATTTAGGGGAGAAATAATAGTACATATTGAAAACGTCATCGTTTCGCAAGAGAGATTCGAAATATTCCATATCATTGTAATACCAAACCTTAAAAACTTTACAACTCTGGACTTAGATGAAAATGTAATAGCTATAAACGATATACACTATATATACCCTACAGATATTAAGCGATACAATAGCACTCATCACGTGTCCTCCGATGTAGCCGTTAGAAGAGATTTGGATTGTTTATCCTCATCTTTCAGACATATAAAAACAGAATGCTTGTGTGGTATAAAACCAATTAAAAACTCAATAACCAAATTTGTAAAGCTCTCCCAGCCGAACAAAATCCTATACTACTCTTCTCATCCTAACGAAATATACCTCAAATGTAACAAAACACTGACACATCCCGCGTATCAAGCTGGGGTAATAACACTTAGCCAAGACTGTAAAATACAGACCAAGAACATAGAAATCCAGCCAACCATGAAAATTGAAGCTGTAGAAACAAAAATGTATTTCAAGCCGCTGGCCAAAATACTGAATTTAAGCGCAGAGCAAAAAGAAGAAACAAATAGGGATCAGCTCTACCTCATGATAATTACAAGTACAATAGCCTGCGTCGCCTCTTTAATATTTGGAATAACCATAGCATTTATTATCAAACAAGTACGAGCTAAAATGTACACTTTACGCCCCCCGCCGTTTAAACCGTCACCAAATAGTAACCCCTCTACGAGGAATTACGGGGGTCAGGATGTTGATGACAGCGCCGCATAATTAGGTCATGACGGCCTGGGAACTGACCGACCGAACGAAAACAATTGTAAGCAAATCTAATGTAAACGATATCGACCAAATAAAAACTGCTGATCGCAATCGATCAGCAGAAAATTAGTTTATAAGTTAGGAATAAGCATGAATAAATCGACTTTCAACCACAAGAACGCAAAGACTAAGTTGTTTGTCTGTTCCAAGCCAAGTCGGACGGTAATATCCTCGTGTCTTGGCGCTTCCTAACGAGTTCAGACTCGGTGCGGAAAATATATGGTGGCTCCAGAGAGGATTAATAGAGACCTCGCAACGTACAAGTCGGAGGTTAACTTCCGATCTTGAAACCCAGAGTCGGCAGGAACATACAAGTCGGAGCTTCCGATCTTGACGAACGTATTCCTGACCGATAGAGAAAAACAACCGGCGCTCCAAAGGAGGAAGGTTCGTAAAAGCGGAAAACATCGCGAATGTATAATAGTAGCCAAAAACGTAAAGTGCAACAAACCAAACGAGTGCAAAAAAAAACGCCTGAAACAGTGCTTAAGAAGTCCAAGGTACAGAGACAGAATTCAGTAAGGCGCCGTACGATCACCGATATATTGTGATTGAATAAAGACACCGGTGGTAAAAAAAAACGACGTTCGCTATATCGTATCGGTCGTACCACAGGTTTGTAAACAAAACAAAAAGGGTGTGTGTGTGCAGTGAAACGCAACCTCTGAAAGGGCGTTTAAAAACGGACGACCTGAGAACATCTGATCGAAAATCATTACGTAGCGTACTAGTAACAAAGTGCAGTGTAAACAATTACGCGTGTGGCACACATTCGCAGTGAGAACGTAGTAAAACCCACAAGACGCTAACGAACGCGGTCTACGGACGTTCCCGTAAAGCACCGGCAGTGTACTCCAATTACAACAACACAAGTAAATGTGCGGATCAAGAAAAGATCAACAGTTGGGGAATGTAACAATACGGGACGTGCATACAAAAAGAAATCTTCGAGCTAAACCGTATCCGGCTTTAGCATTTCCGGGAAACCACAAACATAAAGGTGTTGATAAGAGTGCGAACTAGTGGAGTAGTACGTGTCCAGCTTATTGACGTGTGTTGATACGGTGATCGGTAGCCAATGGTCATCGCCCCGGAAGACCCGATTATCTAACGAAAAAGCGTGGCGGCAATACTACCCAAGCAGCGGATCTGAAGGCGACCAGAAGACAGGGGTACTGACGACACCGCGGGGGATCACCTGAAGACGACCTCGAGCAGGACAAGCAGGGGCGTTGTAAGAGCAGCAACGACACGACGACACCCATCCAGATCGGCAGCGACAGCCCAGTTACTTTATCCACCGGTTACGCAAAGTGAGTAGTATGGATATCATATTTAAAAGCAACCCGAAAGGCAATTGCAAGCTATGCAAGAACCCCGATGAGTGGGACACACAAGTTAATTGTATCGAGTGTGACAGATGGTTACATCTCAAATGTCTGAAGCTAGAAGGTCCCGTTAAAAAATATGTGTGTCCAAAATGCTACACAATAGCTGAGGAACGCAAGGGAAATAGGGAGGCCTTAATGCAAACAGAGAGGCTACTAAAAGAAAAAACTGAAGCGGAAAAAAGAACTAGAGAAGAAAACGAAAGGTGTGAGAAGGACACAACTCACCTACAAGACGACCTACAGACACTTACAACAAACGTAAATAAAATGGCAAACTTGGGTTTTGCTCCACGCAAGAAGACAGTTTTAAAACTTCCGGATTTCTATGGCAATTATAGAACATGGCCTCGTTTTAAACTACTGTTCGAAGAAACCACTCGAACAGAAAAATTTACGAATTTGGAAAACCTTGCACGGCTCCAAATTCACCTTAAGGGAGATGCATTGCGATCCGTTAGCGGGTTGATGTTGAACCCAAGTAACGTGGATGCAATCTTGGAAAGATTGGGGAGGTTATATGGCAACCCAGTTAGCATTTTTAACGCCTTACTAAAAGACCTTATGGTGGTTAAACGGGCATCTTTGGAAAATCCATCTTCGATTATTGAGTTCTGTAACGCACTGAATAACATGGTGGAAAATATGACCATGTTGAACCAAACGGAGTACTTGATGGACCAAAGGCTCCTTATAGATCTGGTCGCAAAACTCTCTCCGGACCTTAAAACCAGGTGGCTCAGAGATTCACTTAACGAGGAAGGTGACAAAATCAAAACCTTGAAAGATTTCAGCAAATGGTTGAAACCAACAGAAGACGTGGCGATCACACTTCTTGCTATGGAAGGTGGTCAAAGAGACAGACCGGCGAGGCTGAATACTCACTATTCAGCCAGCCATCAAATTCTCAAATAAAAGCTGTCTAATTTGCAGCCGTCCTCATGAAACCATATCTTGTTACAAGCTAAAGAATGCCTCAGTAAACGAAAGATGGAAAATGCTGAAGGAGAAAAACGTTTGCACTAACTGCTGCAAATTCTCTAACCATGCGGCCATTAACTGTCGCTCAAGGCCGCAGTGTACAGTGGATGGTTGTGGACGACGACACAACACCATATTGCATGAAGAAAAATTCAACTCAATGGGCGCGGCGTCAAAAGCACATTTAAATTTTCATCAAAACTCGGAACAATACCTATTTCAAGTTCTGCCAATAACTGTCTATAACGAAAACAACTCCATCGAAACATTTGCATTGATAGACCCAGGATCCTCAACGAGCCTCATGACAGAAAGCCTAAGACAAAAACTAAATCTGCATGGCCCAAGGAAGCCGTTAACACTTTCGTGGACAAATGGATGCAACCAGGTAGAGGATACAAGCACGTCGGTATCTCTGAAACTCAGATGTCCAAACGGCAGGCTGCTTTATGTCAAGGACATTAGGACAGTAAATGAACTGGACCTACCCACTCAAAGCATCAATGCAAACGTGTTGAAGAGAGAAAAAAAAGACGGTAAGTATTTCAAGCTACAAAATGCTAAACCCACCATTCTGTTAGGACTTCCACATGCTTATTACACGCAAGCTGTGGAGTCCAAATCAGGAGCGCCCAATGAACCAGTGGCACACAAAACACGCATTGGTTGGGTCGTATTTGGAAAGTGCAGAGATGGTGATGCAAAAGAAAATCAACATCTTTTCACAATACAGGATAAGAAAGAGGAGGAAGAAAAGTCAATGAGGGACCTGATGAAAAGGTTTTTTCAACAGAAGAATTGGGCGTAAGGGAAACCAAATTCACCCCAAAATCAAAGGACCATGAAAGAGCCCTAAGTGTAATGAATGACACACTGAAATAAACAAATAATCAGTATGAGATTGGCCTACTTTGGAAAGATCCCAATGTATCCTTACCAAGCAGCTACGCACAGGCGCTAAGAAGGCTCGAAAGCCAAGAACGGAAAATGAAAGGTAATGACGAGATGAAAACCTGGTATAAAAATCAAATTACTGATTATGTTCAGAAAGGTTACGCTCGTAAACTAACACCATTTGAATTGCTGAATAGAGATCCAAAGATCAATTACATTCCCCATTTTATGGTCATCAATCCAAATAAGCCAACTCCAAAACCAAGACTGGTTTTCGATGCAGCTGCAAAGAACGAAGGGATTTCACTTAACTCTACTCTCTTGTCCGGACCAGACGCCACTACGTCAATTTTTGGAGTATTAATCCGCTTTCGCGAATACCCTATCGCCTGTTCAGGGGACATCAAGGAGATGTTCCATCAGATACGGATCCGCAAAGAAGATCAAGTGGCTCAACGATTTTTATTCAGGGATAATCCACGCAACGAACCCCAAGTATACGTTATGAACGTCATGACCTTCGGTGCCACATGCTCTCCTGCTTGTGCCCAGTTCGTTAAAAATGAAAACGACTTAAAATATAAAGACAAATACCCCACTGCAGTGGAAGCAATAGTAAAAACCACTATGTTGATGATTATCTTGATAGTTTTCGGACTATCAATGATGCAATCAAGACTATTAACGAGGTTTGCCTCATACATGATAGAGCGCATGTCTTTATGAGAAATTTCGTTTCTAACTGTCAGGAGGTAATAAGAAGCATCCCAGATGATAGATCCTCACAACAAGAGCTGCTGCACATCTCTAATAAAGATATGAATTTTGAGAAAATTTTGGGGCAATACTGGGACAAAACAAACGATGTGTTAAGGTATAAGCTTAAGCATACCCCGTGTTCCATAATTTCAAAAAGAGCCTACTTGATGAAAATATATGATCCATTGGGGCTAGCGGCAAACTATACTACGCAAGCGAAGGTCATCATCCAAGAAATTTGGAAAACAGAACTGGATTGGGATAGCCCAGTACCAGAACGCATAATGGAACAATGGCAAAGATGGAAAGAAAGAATAAAGGAACTAGAACACATACAAATACCTAGATGCTACTCGGTGGCTAGCAATATCGAAGTAACTGAGTTACACACTTTCGTTGACGCTTCGGAGAAAGCGTTCGCAGCAGTAGTGTACTTAAGAACATTATTAGAATAGGGGATTGACGTAAACATAGTGGCGGCAAAAACGAGAGTGGCACCAATAAAACCACTCTCAATTCCTAAGCTGGAACTTCAAGCAGCAGTACTCGGAGTCAGACTCGCCGAGACTGTTAAGGAGGAATTAAGAATTACCACTGATAGGGACTATTATTGGTCAGATTCCAAAACCGTCCTAGGATGGAACAATGCCGATCCACAAAAGTACAAACAATTTGTGGCGGTAAGAATTGGAGAGATTTTAGATACTACCAATGCTAATCAATGGAAGTGGGTCTCCTCCGAAAGTAATCCTGTAGACGAAGCAACCAAGGTAGTTACAAGAAAATCTATATGGCTGATTGGCCCAGTATTTTTTAAACAAAGCGAAATTGAATATAGGGACCCCAAGCTAATCATTACTCATGAAGAAATCCGTCCAAATCTTATGATTAAAACCATAGAGAAGAGAACATTCAACTTTATAAAAACCGAATGGTGTTCAAATTGGCTAAGACTGAAGAGATCACTGGCAATCAATTTAAAATATATAGAATTTTTGAAAAGCAAGGTCAAGCGATTAGCATTTTCCCCGATAGTAGAAAAGGAAAACCTGGATAAAGCAGAAAAACTCCTATTGCAAAAGGCACAATGGGAGATATACGAAGATGATTTAGTTCAGCTTTCACTCAATGGACAAGTCTCTAAAAACAGCACAATAAAGAATCTCAATCCACAAGTAATAGAAGGACTACTACGAGCAAGAGGACGATTAGCAAATATATGCTTCCTCTCCGATGACGTGAAACAACCCATAATATTACCCAAGAGGCATCACGTGACAGAATTGATCATACAGCATTATCATGAACGCTACATGCATAAAAAGATGGAAGCGGTTATTGCGGCAATCCGGCAAAGGTTTTGGGTAATCGACCTTAGGGCCGTGGTAAGAAGCGTGATCAGCAAATGCCAGCGTTGCAAAAATGAACGCGCACGTCCCATTGCCCCGATGATGGCACCCTTCCAGAAAGCCGAGCCGCTGTGTTCAAAAAACCCTTCACCCATACAGGTGTAGATTACTTTGGACCCATGACAGTGTCAATCGGAAGAAGGGTAGAAAAAGATGGGGAGCGATATTCACGTGTATGACAACGCGCGCTATACATTAAGAAATCGCTAAAGACTTAAGTACAAATTCCTTTATAATTTGCCTAAAAAATGTGCAGCATAGGCGTGGAAAGATTTGTCACATATACAGTGACAATGGTACAAACTTCGTTGGGGCAAACAGGCAAATAACGGAACTCATCGAAAGATGTGCAACCAACGGTATCAAATGGCACTTCAATCCCCCGGCCGCGCCTCACTTTGGAGGTGTATGGGAGAGAATGGTCCGAGAGGTCAAGAGCTTGCTGCCAAATAATGATAATATGCCAGAAGAAGTATTAAGATCGGCCTTTATCGAGATCGAATTTATTCTCAATAATAGACCTCTTACTCACATCCCCCCTCGAAACTGAAGACGACGAACCTCTCACACCGTTTCACTTCTTGATAGAGTGTTCCGGAGAGGCCGAACCTACGCCAGCCGGGATTTCAGCAGCTAAAGCTAGCAGAAACAACTGAAAGAAGGCACAAGTTATCACCCAAAACTATTGGGAACGTTGGTTGAAGGAGTACCTCCCAACATTAGCCAAACGAGAAAAGTGGATAGAACGCTCAGACCCAATACAACCTGATGACTTAGTCGTCTTCCCAGACGAACAACGCGTGGGTAGGTGGTTAAATGGCCGGGTAGTAGAAGTTTATCCCGCTAAAGACGGGCAAGTTAGATCCGCAAAGATTAAAGTTGAAAACGGCGAATACAAACGCCCTGTTATCAACTTATCAGTACTAGAAGTAAAGGGCAAGAAAATTGCAGACGTACCTTCGTGGGGAGTTAAAAGACCAGTCAACATCGCCTACGTCAAGAAATTAGCTGAACAAAAACTCCTCCTGCAAAAAGGAGGAAGCATCTCGTAAAACCTTATAATGGCCCGGTATCTATGCATTATAAGCCTGTTAGCCGCATGGAAACTAACAGACAATCTTTCAGTTAAACCAGTTGAAGAAGCTGGTATATTCTTCGACCACGAAGGAACGCTTCTCTTGAAAAGGGGTGTGTGGGAAACAACCTTCCACACGAAAATACACCCCGAAAATGACACAGAGACTTTACTGACAATGGAGAAAGAGGTGACCACAGTATTCAAGGCACTGAGCGACATTCTTAAGCGACTAATCTTCTAAATTTGAAATTGACATTACAACAAAACATTCGACACGCACTTCATCTCTCACAGACTGCAGTAAAAAGACGAACCAAACGATCTAGCGGCATATTTGGATTTTTGAAAGGTATTCTTTTGGAGAAGACGATATTGACGAACAGTAAGCCTTCTTTAGAGCTTCTGAAGACCAGAAATTGAAACATATATCGGAAGACATGACTCATAAAATCAAGCAGGGTGACAGACTTAGAAACGAACTAAATATGAAAATAGACCACATGAACGAAGGTATTTAGAGTCTTAATAAAAGCTTCAATGAAAACCAAAAAACGTACTTATAAAGCATGTCACAGAAACAATCATGCTAGCTGAAGACATAGTACAATACATTACGACAAGGTATCTAGAGTTAGAAATCCAGCCCCTTAGCATATTCGACTCGACGAAAATTTCCAAGAAGATACAATCAAGGTTACCCGATGGGTATATAATTCTAGACCACCCCCGAATTTCTAGCAAAGAGTTATTTAGGGGAGAAATAATAGTACCTATTGAAAACGTCATCGTTTCGCAAGAGAGATTCGAAATATTCCATATCACTGTAATACCAAACCTTAAAAACTTTACAACTCTGGACTTAGATGAAAATGTAATAGCTATAAACGATATACACTATATATACCCTACAGATATTAAGCGATACAATAGCACTCATCACGTGTCCTCCGATGTAGCCGTTAGAAGAGATTTGGATTGTTTATCCTCATCTTTCAGACATATAAAAACAGAATGCTTGTGTGGTATAAAACCAATTAAAAACTCAATAACCAAATTTGTAAAGCTCTCCCAGCCGAACAAAATCCTATACTACTCTTCTCATCCTAACGAAATATACCTCAAATGTAACAAAACACTGACACATCCCGCGTATCAAGCTGGGGTAATAACACTTAGCCAAGACTGTAAAATACAGACCAAGAACATAGAAATCCAGCCAACCATGAAAATTGAAGCTGTAGAAACAAAAATGTATTTCAAGCCGCTGGCCAAAATACTGAATTTAAGCGCAGAGCAAAAAGAAGAAACAAATAGGGATCAGCTCTACCTCATGATAATTACAAGTACAATAGCCTGCGTCGCCTCTTTAATATTTGGAATAACCATAGCATTTATTATCAAACAAGTACGAGCTAAAATGTACACTTTACGCCCCCCGCCGTTTAAACCGTCACCAAATAGTAACCCCTCTACGAGGAATTACGGGGGTCAGGATGTTGATGACAGCGCCGCATAATTAGGTCATCACGGCCTGGGAACTGACCGACCGAACGAAAACAATTGTAAGCAAATCTAATGTAAACAATAACGACCAGAATAAAAACTGCTGATCGCGATCGATCAGCAGAAAATTAGTTTATAAGTTAGGAATAAGCATGAATAAATCGACTTTCAACCACAAGAACTCAAAGACTAAGTTGTTTGTCTGTTCCAAGCCAAGTCGGACGGTAAAATCCTCGTGTCTTGGCGCTTCCCAACGAGTTCAGACTCGGTGCGGAAAATATATGGTGGCTCCAGAGAGGATTAATAGAGACCTCGCAACGTACAAGTCGGAGGTTAACTTCCGATCTTGAAACCCAGAGTCGGCAGGAACATACAAGTCGGAGATTAGCTTCCGATCTTGACGAACGTATTCCTGACCGATAGAGAAAAACAACCGGCGCTCCAAAGGAGGAAGGTTCGTAAAAGCGGAAAACATCGCGAATGTATAATAGTAGCCAAAAACGTAAAGTGCAACAAACCAAACGAGTGCAAAAAAAAACGCCTGAAACAGTGCTTAAGAAGTCCAAGGTACAGAGACAGAATTCAGTAAGGCGCCGTACGATCACCGATATATTGTGATTGAATAAAGACACCGGTGGTAAAAAAAAACGACGTTCGCTATATCGTATCGGTCGTACCACAGGTTTGTAAACAAAACAAAAAGGGTGTGTGTGTGCAGTGAAACGCAACCTCTGAAAGGGCGTTTAAAAACGGACGACCTGAGAACATCTGATCGAAAATCATTACGTAGCGTACTAGTAACAAAGTGCAGTGTAAACAATTACGCGTGTGGCACACATTCGCAGTGAGAACGTAGTAAAACCCACAAGACGCTAACGACCGCGGTCTACGGACGTTCCCGTAAAGCACCGGCTGTGTACTCCAATTACAACAACACAAGTAAATGTGCGGATCAAGAAAAGATCAACAGTTGGGGAATGTAACAATACGGGACGTGCATACAAAAAGAAATCTTCGAGCTAAATCGTATCCGGCTTTAGCATTTCCGGGAAACCACAAACATAAAGGTGTTGATAAGAGTGCGAACTAGTGGAGTAGTACGTGTCCAGCTTATTGACGTGTGTTGATACGGTGATCGGTAGCCAATGGTCATCGCCCCGGAAGACCCGATTATCCAACGAAAAAGCGTGGCGGCAATACTACCCAAGCAGCGGATCTGAAGGCGACCAGAAGACAGGGGTACTGACGACACCGCGGGGGATCACCTGAAGACGACCTCGAGCAGGACAAGCAGGGGCGTTGTAAGAGCAGCAACGACACGACGACACCCATCCAGATCGGCAGCGACAGCCCAGTTACTTTATCCACCGGTTACGCAAAGTGAGTAGTATGGATATCATATTTAAAAGCAACCCGAAAGGCAATTGCAAGCTATGCAAGAACCCCGATGAGTGGGACACACAAGTTAATTGTATCGAGTGTGACAGATGGTTACATCTCAAATGTCTGAAGCTAGAAGGTCCCGTTAAAAAATATGTGTGTCCAAAATGCTACACAATAGCTGAGGAACGCAAGGGAAATAGGGAGGCCTTAATGCAAACAGAGAGGCTACTAAAAGAAAAAACTGAAGCGGAAAAAGAACTAGAGAAGAAAACGAAAGGTGTGAGAAGGAAATCGAAAGACTAGAAGACATATTAAGAAATGAAGAAATACATAACCAATCCGACACAACTCACCTACAAGACGACCTACAGACACTTACAACAAACGTAAATAAAATGGCAAACTTGGGTTTTGCTCCACGCAAGAAGACAGTTTTAAAACTTCCGGATTTCTATGGCAATTATAGAACATGGCCTCGTTTTAAACTACTGTTCGAAGAAACCACTCGAACAGAAAAATTTACGAATTTGGAAAACCTTGCACGGCTCCAAATTCACCTTAAGGGAGATGCATTGCGATCCGTTAGCGGGTTGATGTTGAACCCAAGTAACGTGGATGCAATCTTGGAAAGATTGGGGAGGTTATATGGCAACCCAGTTAGCATTTTTAACGCCTTACTAAAAGACCTTATGGTGGTTAAACGGGCATCTTTGGAAAATCCATCTTCGATTATTGAGTTCTGTAACGCACTGAATAACATGGTGGAAAATATGACCATGTTGAACCAAACGGAGTACTTGATGGACCAAAGGCTCCTTATAGATCTGGTCGCAAAACTCTCTCCGGACCTTAAAACCAGGTGGCTCAGAGATTCACTTAACGAGGAAGGTGACAAAATCAAAACCTTGAAAGATTTCAGCAAATGGTTGAAACCAACAGAAGACGTGGCGATCACACTTCTTGCTATGGAAGGTGGTCAAAGAGACAGACCGGCGAGGCTGAATACTCACTATTCAGCCAGCCATCAAATTTCAAATAAAAGCTGTCTAATTTGCAGCCGTCCTCATGAAACCATATCTTGTTACAAGCTAAAGAATGCCTCAGTAAACGAAAGATGGAAAATGCTGAAGGAGAAAAACGTTTGCACTAACTGCTGCAAATTCTCTAACCATGCGGCCATTAACTGTCGCTCAAGGCCGCAGTGTACAGTGGATGGTTGTGGACGACGACACAACACCATATTGCATGAAGAAAAATTCAACTCAATGGGCGCGGCGTCAAAAGCACATTTAAATTTTCATCAAAACTCGGAACAATACCTATTTCAAGTTCTGCCAATAACTGTCTATAACGAAAACAACTCCATCGAAACATTTGCATTGATAGACCCAGGATCCTCAACGAGCCTCATGACAGAAAGCCTAAGACAAAAACTAAATCTGCATGGCCCAAGGAAGCCGTTAACACTTTCGTGGACAAATGGATGCAACCAGGTAGAGGATACAAGCACGTCGGTATCTCTGAAACTCAGAGGTCCAAACGGCAGGCTGCTTTATGTCAAGGACATTAGGACAGTAAATGAACTGGACCTACCCACTCAAAGCATCAATGCAAACGTGTTGAAGAGAGAAAAAAAAAGACGGTAAATATTTCAAGCTACAAAAATGCTAAACCCACCATTCTGTTAGGACTTCCACATGCTGATTACACGCAAGCTGTGGAGTCCAAATCAGGAGCGCCCAATGAACCAGTGGCACACAAAACACGCATTGGTTGGGTCGTATTTGGAAAGTGCAGAGATGGTGATGCAAAAGAAAATCAACATCTTTTCACAATACAGGATAAGAAAGAGGAGGAAGAAAAGTCAATGAGGGACCTGATGAAAAGGTTTTTTCAACAGAAGAATTGGGCGTAAGGGAAACCAAATTCACCCCAAAAATCAAAGGACCATGAAAGAGCCCTAAGTGTAATGAATGACACACTGAAATAAACAAATAATCAGTATGAGATTGGCCTACTTTGGAAAGATCCCAATGTATCCTTACCAAGCAGCTACGCACAGGCGCTAAGAAGGCTCGAAAGCCAAAAACGGAAAATGAAAGGTAATGACGAGATGAAAACCTGGTATAAAAATCAAATTACTGATTATGTTCAGAAAGGTTACGCTCGTAAACTAACACCATTTGAATTGCTGAATAGAGATCCAAAGATCAATTACATTCCCCATTTTATGGTCATCAATCCAAATAAGCCAACTCCAAAACCAAGACTGGTTTTCGATGCAGCTGCAAAGAACGAAGGGATTTCACTTAACTCTACTCTCTTGTCCGGACCAGACGCCACTACGTCAATTTTTGGAGTATTAATCCGCTTTCGCGAATACCCTATCGCCTGTTCAGGGGACATCAAGGAGATGTTCCATCAGATACGGATCCGCAAAGAAGATCAAGTGGCTCAACGATTTTTATTCAGGGATAATCCACGCAACGAACCCCAAGTATACGTTATGAACGTCATGACCTTCGGTGCCACATGCTCTCCTGCTTGTGCCCAGTTCGTTAAAAATGAAAACGACTTAAAATATAAAGACAAATACCCCACTGCAGTGGAAGCAATAGTAAAAACCACTATGTTGATGATTATCTTGATAGTTTTCGGACTATCAATGATGCAATCAAGACTATTAACGAGGTTTGCCTCATACATGATAGAGCGCATGTCTTTATGAGAAATTTCGTTTCTAACTGTCAGGAGGTAATAAGAAGCATCCCAGATGATAGATCCTCACAACAAGAGCTGCTGCACATCTCTAATAAAGATATGAATTTTGAGAAAATTTTGGGGCAATACTGGGACAAAACAAACGATGTGTTAAGGTATAAGCTTAAGCATACCCCGTGTTCCATAATTTCAAAAAGAGCCTACTTGATGAAAATATATGATCCATTGGGGCTAGCGGCAAACTATACTACGCAAGCGAAGGTCATCATCCAAGAAATTTGGAAAACAGAACTGGATTGGGATAGCCCAGTACCAGAACGCATAATGGAACAATGGCAAAGATGGAAAGAAAGAATAAAGGAACTAGAACACATACAAATACCTAGATGCTACTCGGTGGCTAGCAATATCGAAGTAACTGAGTTACACACTTTCGTTGACGCTTCGGAGAAAGCGTTCGCAGCAGTAGTGTACTTAAGAACATTATTAGAATAGGGGATTGACGTAAACATAGTGGCGGCAAAACGAGAGTGGCACCAATAAAACCACTCTCAATTCCTAAGCTGGAACTTCAAGCAGCAGTACTCGGAGTCAGACTCGCCGAGACTGTTAAGGAGGAATTAAGAATTACCACTGATAGGGACTATTATTGGTCAGATTCCAAAACCGTCCTAGGATGGAACAATGCCGATCCACAAAAGTACAAACAATTTGTAGCGGTAAGAATTGGAGAGATTTTAGATACTACCAATGCTAATCAATGGAAGTGGGTCTCCTCCGAAAGTAATCCTGTAGACGAAGCAACCAAGGTAGTTACAAGAAAATCTATATGGCTGATTGGCCCAGTATTTTTTAAACAAAGCGAAATTGAATATAGGGACCCCAAGCTAATCATTACTCATGAAGAAATCCGTCCAAATCTTATGATTAAAACCATAGAGAAGAGAACATTCAACTTTATAAAAACCGAATGGTGTTCAAATTGGCTAAGACTGAAGAGATCACTGGCAATCAATTTAAAATATATAGAATTTTTGAAAAGCAAGGTCAAGCGATTAGCATTTTCCCCGATAGTAGAAAAGGAAAACCTGGATAAAGCAGAAAAACTCCTATTGCAAAAGGCACAATGGGAGATATACGAAGATGATTTAGTTCAGCTTTCACTCAATGGACAAGTCTCTAAAAACAGCACAATAAAGAATCTCAATCCACAAGTAATAGAAGGACTACTACGAGCAAGAGGACGATTAGCAAATATATGCTTCCTCTCCGATGACGTGAAACAACCCATAATATTACCCAAGAGGCATCACGTGACAGAATTGATCATACAGCATTATCATGAACGCTACATGCATAAAAAGATGGAAGCGGTTATTGCGGCAATCCGGCAAAGGTTTTGGGTAATCGACCTTAGGGCCATGGTAAGAAGCGTGATCAGCAAATGCCAGCGTTGCAAAATGAACGCGCACGTCCCGTCGGAATGCAGTTCACTTATTTGACCACGACGTGCAATCAAACGACGAAGTGCATTGATAAATGCTGTTGATGTTAAATCGCCAACCAGTTCGATATGTACCGCTCTTGTTGAAAAACATACAAATATGGCGATGTATGCTTTAATCGGACTTCTGTTGCGTATGGTTTGTTTTATATAGATTGGTTCGCAATAGTCTACTCCGCATACTGAGAATGGCCTTGTTGGTGTGACTCGTGATGTTGGCAAATCGGCGATACTTTGCTTAATCAGTGTGGGTTTGGTCTTAAAACATGCGTGGCAACTGTGGTACACAGACTTGCATAAATTGCGACCGCCAATTATCCAAAAGCTTTGGCGTAGTGTTGTTAAAAGCAGTTGTGGTGCAGCATGCAGCTTACTCAAGTGTATCGAAACAGCTAGTAGTGCGGACAGTGGATGTTTCGATGATAATATTACCGGGTGTTTTTCTGATTCCAATAGATGTGCGTTTTTGAGCCGGCCACCAATGCGCAGAATACCTTGCATATCTATGAAAGGGGAAATCCATTTCAATTTGGAGTTCTTCGGAATCTCTTTGCCCTTCTGCAGGTGTTGTATCTCTTCGGAAAAGTTGTCTTGTTGCGAAAGATAACACAGTTTGAGTTCTGCTGCTTTTAGTTCGTCTACAGTGAGCGGTGGGATGTCCTTAGCATGGACCTTGTTTCCTACACGACGCTTTGCGTTTTCTTTAAAGCGCAAACAATATGCAACAACTCTTTGCAGTTTGTGGTAGATCGAAAATCGTGAGAACAAATTGTTTCGAAATTCGCAGATTAATGCTGTGCTTGCAACCCTTGACGATAGTTTTTCTTCTTCTGCGCTCTCATCTTCGCTTGGTGATGGTGTGTTCTGTGGCCATTTTTCCGAGTTGCGTGCTAACCAATGTGGCCCGTGCCACCAACGCTCACACACTAGCAACTTTTCCGGAGTTAAACCTAGCGAAATGTCGTCTGCTGGATTGTCCGAGCCTGGAACATGCTTCCAGCATTGTATTCCAGCCGTTTACTGAATTTTTGCAACCCTGTTTGCAACGAAGGGCTTCCATCGATTTAGTGCTGAATTCAGCCAGTGAAGGACAGTCATGGAATCGGTCAAACAGATGGTGGTAGCAGAAATTTTCAGTGATTGCCGGACTTTCTCATATAGGAGTGTGGCTAGTCGCGCTGCACATAATTCCAATCGAGCGATGGAATGTGAATTGGATAACGCAACGACCTTTGACTTGGCTGTTAGCAGTTGCACGGTGACTCTCTCCATGCTTTCAGCCCGAATGAAGCAACAAGCACCATATGCTAGTTGTGATGCGTCAGCAAAGATATGAATTTGCAGACTTGTTGCCGTGCAATGCGATATGTACCGTGGGACTGTCAAATTGCGTAGTGAAGATAATGTAGAGTGAAATTTCGACCATTCATGCTGTAAGTGCGATGGTAGCTCGCTGTCCCAGTCATATGCCTTTCCATTAATCTTGAGAGCCCATAGTTGCTGCATAAACATCTTTGCGATGATGATCGTTGGGCCCAGTAACCCGAGGGGATCAAATATCTTGGCGATATATGACAAAATTAACCTTTTCGTCATGCTGGTAGGTGGTAGGTGGTATCTCAATACGAAACCGTAGTGTATCAGTTGCCGGTTCCCAAACGATGCCTAGTGCGGATACTGGTTTCGATCTCTTCCACTCGTGCGTGAGTTGTACCGCCACATCTTCTGTAGAAACGTTCTGCAATGCTTCGGTGCGGTTCGATGCCCATTTCTTCAGCGTGAAACCAGCTGAATTTAGCATGTCTGAGATTTGCCTTTGTATAACGATTGCTTCGGACAAATCATCGGTACCCGTTAGCAAATCATCTACGTAAAAATCGTTCATGACCGCATTCATTGCCAAAAGATACTCTTCCTTGTGATCAAGAGCAATCTGTTTTAGGGTCCTGGTTGCTAAAAATGGAGCAGAGGCTGTGCCGTACGTAACCGTCTGTAGCTCAAATGTCGATATAGGATCTGCAGGATGTTCTCTGTACCGGATGCGCAGATAGTTACGGTCATGAGGGCTATGTAAAATTTGCCGATACATCTTCTCTACGTCTGCAGTGAGAGCAATGGCACGAGAACGAAACCGAAGAATAATCGATAAAAGATCTTCTTGAACGACTGGTCCCACTAAGAGTTTCTCGTTCAATGAGTAACCACTCGAAGTCTTATAGGATGCATCGAACACGATACGCACCTTCGTGGTTGTGCTTGATTCCTTAACGACAGTGTGATGTGGGAACTAGTAATGCTCTACAGAATCGTTTGCAGGACTGGTAAGTCGCTTCATATGCTCCAAATGCTCATATTCTCTCATAAATTTCACATACTTTTCTTTCATTTTAGCATTGGTGTTCAACCGCCGTTCGATACAACGCAGTCTGCGATCGGCTATTTCCTTCGACTCTCCTAAAACGATATTAGGGTTGGAGTTAAATGGCAAACTAACGACATACCTTCCACTTGAGTTGCGAACAGTTGTTGCTACGAAATGCTTCTCGCAAGCATTCTCCTCAACCGATAGCACAGGATCCTCGGCTATGGTTTCACTCTCCCAGAACCGCTGCATGGTCTCCTCCAGTGGGGTGTCGTATGCAGATAGATGGCACAGCCGCGGACCGACTGACGAATGATGAGTGTTGCCGGTGACAACCCAACCAAAGTGGGTTTCGACCAGCCACGGTTTGCCTCTACCGATAGAGCGCTTGCGACCGGTGTGGAGCTCCCAGAACGTATCGCCTCCGATGACGATGTCGATTTGCCCCGGACTGTTAAAGGTGCTGTCCGCCAATGCCACGTCCGGCATTTTCCATGAAGAGACGTCCGTTGGTGATGTAGGGATGTTTGCGGATGGCGTGTCCAGAACCAAGAAAGTCATCTCCGTTGCGAAGGGTTGTGTCTTGGACTGAACGGTAGCGACGATGGAACCCTTGATCTGCTGTACTGCATTGCCGATGCCCGATACAGCGACGTTGACCCTTTTGCGACTCGTCAGCAGTTTCCGTGCGAACTCCTCTGCGATGAAATTAGACATGGATCCCGAATCCAACAAAGCCCTTGCTTCATGGGTGTTTCCGTAGTCATCCTTGATCTGGATGTTTGCCGTCGCCAGAAACACATTGTCTTCATTCGACTGAGCTGACAATGTTACCGTTGCGGGTGGAGCATAGGGTGGTGAATGATGTAGAAGTGTGTGATGACGCTCACGACACGTGCGACACGAATAATCCGACTTGCACGCTTTAACCTGATGATTGCTGCTCAAACAGTTCCAGCACACCCGCTTCGATGCAACGACGTCCCGTCGCTGTTGGACCTCCTTGGCGATGAACACTGGACAATTGCGCAGTGTGTGGTCTTTGGAACACTCCAATGGACACTTTGGCTGTTGGGTGTGCGCAGTCGATGCAGCAGGAGCCGAGCGAGATATAGTTGCATTCGCGATGAATCTCCGTTGCCCTGGTTGACGAATGAGACCGGCCACCTTGATACCACTAGCTGCTTGATCCTTCACGAAGTTGTTGGTCGATTTCAAGATTTGGATACGATCTTGCACGAAGTCGATCACATCCTTATATTTGTCCGTCGTGAAGTGCACGGAATGTTTCTCCCAAGCCAACAATGTCTCTCGATCCAACTTCATCAGCAGCATGTTTGAGAGGGGTGTGTCCCACGAGTCAACCGGTTCGTTCAGCTTTTTCAACCCGTTGACGAAGCGGGTGAATTCATCCACCAGGTGTGTGAGCTTGTCAACGCACACCAATTGCACTCCCGGAAGGTAGTGCAATTTGCGATAGTATTCGCGAATCAAAAGACGAGAATTGTCGTACCGTTTAAGAAGCGCCGCCCAGGTAACCGAATAGTTGTCCGCCGTTAAAGGTGTATGCTCGAAGGGTACCACCGCGTCCCCCTTCAACGATGACAATAAGTATTGGAGCTTCGCGATAGATGGAAGCTCGGCGAAAGCGTCGATAATTGCGATGAAGCGATCTCGGAAAGAAAGCCATTTTGTGTGATCTCCGTCAAATGTTGGAAGTTCGATTTTGGGCAATCGTAAATTTGGCGCGTGGGGTCGACCGAATGCAAGCGTTGAGGAAGCCAAGCCCGTTGTATCGTTGAGCGAACTTTCTTCCTTAGGCTGTCTTTCCCGTAGAAATGATTTTAGCTTACGACAGCGTTCTTCAATGTCGATCCGTTCCATTATGCTGGCTTCGACCGCTTCGTCTTTATCTTCAAGCTCTTCCAGTTTCGAAACTGCGGTGAAAAACTCTTCCTTATGTTTCGCCAGATCTTCTAACACCTCCGGAATCTGCTTGACATCATCACTCGAATATTTCGCCTGGAACCGTTCCAGCGATTTTATGTTCTCCAGGGCGATCCTCTTTTTCAGTTGCACTGCTTTAATTTTCTTATCCATTGCACAAAGAAAATACTGCGATATCACACGAAAATAACGAACAAAGCGATGGCGCGAAATTCAAAATGATGGCGTGTAACCGACCGTTGCCCTTGATGCGGGGCGATATGCGATGGTGGGAATTGTCACGGAATGACTTGCACACTTGACGACGAATACCGAATTCCACTCTTGAGGCAGAAAGAAACTTATTTCTTCTCCGTATATCAATATCCGGTTCGAAGGACCAAAAATGTGAAATATATTCACGAAAAGGGGCTGGCTGTGATATTTGGAGGAAATTTGAATAGGAAAGTGTACACCTTTATCACTGGTCGGTTTGCAACTGTATATTCGTTTGTCCTTTTTGTATATAATATTTCATGCAGTTCATAATTCATGCAGATCGAGCAGTTTCTCACGTCGAGTAGTTTATAACCTAATCTTAGTTTCCTAACGCTTTGTTTCATGTACAATTCAAATTTAAGTTAAAAATAATTATCCAAATTCCAACAATAGCATATGTCGGGAAGTACCCGTATCTGGTATATGTTATATAGTTCCAATAAACTCAGTGGTAAAATAAAAACCCTTTGGTTTACAAATATATGATTGTCACAGCAGATCTGACTTTCCTACGGTTATTACGGCCGATACGAAGAAGTGAAGCTGTGAGATAAAATGATTGAAATAATTTTAATCTTTGTTTTGTACTCCTTACTAACTTACTTATCCGGCGCTACAACCGCTTTGCGGTCTTGGCCTGCCTCAGGAGTGTTCGAAACCGCTCACGGTCTCGCGCCTTCGTCTGCCAGTCCGTTATCCCGGCCTTAATGGCGGACGCCTCCACGCCATCTTGCCACCTCAATTTGGGACCACCTACCACGCCTCCTCTGTCTTTGTGGACGGCCTAAAAAGACTTTATGGGCTGGGTCGTTTGTACTCCTAGGATTACATATTCTTCTATTTTTTAATTGAAACGAGACATAAATTTTATCCCGTGTGAATCCTGATAACTGAGCTGGTAATAAACACCCTTTGTAGGCCCTGATACAATAGTAATTAAATATTTTCTCGGTCAATCCAGAAGCGTTCTGACCGGTCGTACACTTTAGACCAACGCCAGGTTTTTGCATTCAAAAACAATGAGAATATATTGTGGAAGTTGTTATTAACACGGAAACAACAGTTATATATCAATTGTTGCTCTGAATTATATTAATATTTATATTTTATTCTGCCAGGATATCGAATCGAAATTTAGATTCTTGTTTTTAATTCTGAGAAGTGGAGATAATCTGTAATAAATAACATTAAAACTATGTTTTTAAGCAGCAATAGATTTATAAAAAATTAATTTGAATGTATGAAGACGGCCGTAAGAAGACTACCAACATCCATAATCAACTGTCCAGACCTTGACACAACTTAAAAACTCAATAAAATGTTTATGATAATGATTTAACGATTATAAACGAAAACTTCAGCCTGTACGGAATCTGAATTAAATCGTCTGTATTTCTCAACATAAGCTCGAAACTGTCCAAAATATTAATCAAACTATGGAGGGTGATTTATGTTATATTTCAATATTTCAAGAAAAATGATTAGAAATCTTCATTTTATTTTCAAATGTAGAAGGTTTGTAATTCTAAAGTGTGATTAACTCACTTTGATTTAACCGATTCAATCGGAGAAAAAATAACGAAAATATCAACTTTCCTGAAGTGACAGTAATGCAACTCGATTCGTTTACATATGCTAGTTTAACAAAAATATGCTTCAAAAATATCAATAATCAAAGTAATATTTATGTTTACTATGAATTCTGTCCAAAAAGAAATCGAAAATCGAGTTTTCTATTAATGAAAAAATTGCAAATTTTAGATATTTATTAGAAAGCGCTAACAAATGTCAATTAAGAGCTACCCGCCAGATACTTCATGCAAGAATTGCTAGCAGGGTGATATCACGATGTAAAATTGATTTCAACTCCAAAATCTATGCTGTTCACTGAATGCCATATATTTTCTTGGGATACTGACTTCATTTGGTATACTGACTTAGCGATGC
Organism: Anopheles arabiensis; assembly: GCF_016920715.1. NCBI lineage: Eukaryota > Metazoa > Arthropoda > Insecta > Diptera > Culicidae > Anopheles > Anopheles arabiensis. The sequence continues at coordinate 143,179 of NW_024412076.1, read as the reverse complement.
TCCGCGACCGATGTTTCCATTTTAATTTTTACAATTGGTGATTTTTCCCCACCTTCCGTTATCATACAAATGTTTCCCAGTTATTATCCAAGACAAACACCCTTGGACCTCATAGATCGCATAATTAATTATTTGGTAAAAGTAACGCTCAGCCCTCTACGTTACGCTAGCGTTACACGTAACGCTTGTTTAGCGCAAACTCAAGCATCATTTTTTTAAAGCCTGGTTTTACCGTCATGTATAAGCAAAATGAATAGATAATCAATCATGTTGTATTTTTGATTATTTTTATGCAATAATGAGAATATGACAAAATTGAAAACAAATAAAAAGAAGTTCAGGAATCATCTTTGAAGAGAAGACTTATGGAAAATATATGAATACAAAAAATTATCACATTATTATTATATTTTTTATTTTTTACATCAATAACCGATGCTTATAACTACTTTGAGAAATATTTTAATACAATTCTACAAATGGATATGGATGTTATCATAAAAAAAACTTAGTTATTTATTTGTCAAACTATTGGTATTACAAGAATTTTTAATGTTATAAAAGTATTTTTTAACCTCGTTAAGCGCCCTTGCAAAAAGCCCTCGCACCCAAAGCAACTATCATTCCAAATTGCCATAAACGTAAACGTTATGTTTATGTTTATTTGTCTATCGATGGACAATAATGCCCACTCGAACCATTTTAGCAATGTTTTACAATGAGTTCTTTACAATGGATTACAATAACATAAAACATAAAACATGACATAAAAATGTGCACTATGGAACCAAATTTAACACAGAAACACGATCATTAAACTCAGTTGGCAAAATCCTCGGCTCAAAAGCGTCGCTGACTGCGTTGAAAGCACGGCACATGAGTAGGAATGGGTCAGAGGAGCCAAATTGCGTTCTACGATCGTCGAGGGCCAACATTGCCCGAGTCCGGAGCGGCCTGGCCGGAACGTACAGGTTGATGGCAGCCAGTAGTGACGGAGAGTCAATACGGCCGTCGAGAAGTCCCGTGATGAACGACAACCTGGCTTTTCGTATACGCTCACTTAGGGTGGGTAGCCCGAGTAGTAAACACCTAGTCCGGTAATCGAGCCTTTGGTTCCATGAGCGAAGTGCAAATCGTGAAATTTTGCGCTGGATTGATTCCAATCGAGCTAACGGACGCGCTGCAGTTGGCCACCATACGATATTTGCATATTCCATTAATGACCGGATAAGTGAGCAATAGAGCGCCTTGGTGCAAGGTATATCAATAAGCTCGCGAGTCATATTGATAACTAGTCCTAGCATTCTATTGCTGGTGGCTACTACGTGATCCAGCTGATCCTTAAATGATAGTTTTGTATCGAGCAAAACACCTAGATCCTTAACACATTGTTTTCGCGCCAAGGACTGTCCATCAAGCGCATATTCATACAATGATGGGCAGCGAGAACGACTGAAAGTAATGGCTTCACATTTATGTGTGCATAGGGATAAAGCATTACGGTTGCACCAACACTGGAACTCATGCAAGGAAGTTTGCAGTCGGGCGTGGTCTTCTGGTTCACGAATAACACGAAAAATTTTCGCGTCATCTGCGTACAGTAGATGACGCGAAAGCTCAGAAGGATCAATGTCGCGTCGTTGATGAAAAGAAGGAACAGCAAAGGACCCAGGTTGCTGCCCTGCGGGACTCCAGAAGATGCATGCACTGGACTTGACATGTACGGGCCTAACTTCACAGAATATTGACGATCTGTAAGGTACGATCTAAGCCACATTATCATAGGGTTTGGGAGACCAAGTAAGTCGAGTTTCGCTAGCAAGATGGAGTGCGATACACTGTCGAATGCTGCCTTGATATCCGTGTAAATAGCATCTAGTTGTAAACCGTTATCGATAGATTTATGGCATTTGCTAACACATTCTAGTAGATTAGTCGTTGTAGATCGCCTGGGTACAAAACCATGTTGATTCACACTAATATAGTTGCAGGCCGAGGCCAACAATGGCTCGTAGATTAGCATTTCGAACACCTTTGCACACACGCTGAGTGAGGTTATGCCACGATAGTTTACAGCATCATTCTTAGGAAAGATTCCACATCTCAGGGACTCCTTAAAAATCTTCATCAGCGAGGGAGCAAGCGCAGAAGCACACCACTTTAGGATAACGGCCGGTATACCATCTGGGCCAGGGGTATATGAGGATTTGACACGTTTGATGGCAGAGGTGAACGTATCGACAGTGATGACTGGTAGCATAGGGAGCAGTGCACCAACAGGTGTGTTAGAGAGAGCATCGGCCACATCTTCTGGACCAGTAGTTTGAGAAGCGCATATATTAACGTTAATACTAATACAAACGTTAATAGGCAATCAATTCATTTCATGTGTTTAATTTATCTAAATAAACTTTCACTATTTTGTATTTTCTACTTTGGGAATATTACTCCAATCAAAAGCTGTTCGCGTTTTGAGAACTTTAAACTGTAAGACTATTTTGGCTATATCATCGTACCTTAATGAATAATAATAAATCTGTATTGTAATTGTATTTTAAGTATTAAATCGCATTGATATCGAATTATCCTAAAGCAAATAACCAAAATTTTCTGCGAAATGTAAAATATTTTATATACAACAGGTGTGCACCGGTCGGTAGCGAAGATGACAAAAACTCTATAAAATGCTGCTTGGGAATTTTAAAACGGCAAGTAACGCTACTCCTATGTAACGTAGAGGGCTGAGCCTTACTTTTACCAATTATTTAGATGGCGTTACTACCGGTTGCAGAGACTTTGATCACCACTAGATGGCGTTATTGAATGTGGAGTGACATATGCGTTAGGGGCATTTCAATCCATTGTATTTTATTGGCATTCCTACTTTGCAAATGAAAGTATCGTTTTAAAAAAGAAATACTATAAAATGCTACACATATTTGGGTACATGGTTATGTAGATGACGGGTAAAAGGAATCATTGTTGAGATTGTTTGTTTGTATGAATCTTCCTTATTTTTGGTCCCCCTGTTTTAAAGCCATTTCCAACATTTCCCGATATAAAGAAAATCAAACTTTTGTGAGAACTTAATTTCTCCTTAATGCAACACATTTTTCGTTGACCGATACTTTCAACATTTTCTCGTGGTTAACGATAAATCAGGTAAAAGTGTCCTTTACTGTTTTCAGAAAAGGTCAACACACAAGTATCACTGCTTGCATTTCTATGGTAAAACCAACTCTCTTGACAAAGCTACCTGGAAAAATGCACACATCGCTAACGATATGCTGCATTTTGTAAAATTCGTAGTGATGGGTTACAGAATTAAAAACATCAAATGATGCTTTTGTGCCAAAGAAAGGCACATTTTTACCTACATTTTGTACACAGTTTTATGCACGGTTCTTGATATATCGGGATTTTTTTCCTTTCTAGTTCTCCCATATCAGCATAAATCGAATAAAATGTCTTTGGCAAAGTTATTTGTCGCCCTGAAAAGGACGGTTTTGGGTTTGAGATGAAGGAAGCTTTGTCACACAGTTTAAGCCTTCTTTTCGGTCTTCTTGGGCAGCAGCACGGCCTGAATGTTGGGCAGCACACCACCCTGAGCGATGGTTACTCCGGACAGCAGCTTGTTCAACTCCTCGTCGTTGCGGATGGCCAGCTGCAGATGACGCGGGATGATGCGCGTCTTCTTGTTGTCACGGGCAGCGTTTCCGGCCAACTCAAGCACTTCAGCGGCCAAGTATTCCATGACGGCTGCCAGATACACGGGTGCTCCGGCACCGACGCGCTCGGCATAGTTACCCTTGCGCAGGAGACGATGAATACGGCCAACGGGGAACTGAAGACCGGCACGGTTGGAACGGGACTTTGCCTTTCCCTTTACCTTTCCTCCCTTTCCACGGCCAGACATGGTTAGATTTGATTGGGGAACGTTTGTAAGGGATCACGAACAACACGATGTTCCCTTTGAGAAGGGTCTTTTTATACTAGAACAATTTTGACCCGACCGATGCTTATATAGCAGCTCATTCGTGCTGCCCGATACTCGTTTGGAATTTTTCGAGCTGCACGATACGTATTCTCTCTCACAGCCCGTTATAAGCGATCGGAGAGCTTGGAATTTTTCTAGAACGCAATCACCCAGTACGCCTCCAACCGACTTGTGACAGCTGAAGTGTGCGGACGTATTTCTTATACCTCCTGCTCTGTAGTCTGTGATTTGTTACCCGGTATTTTCCTCTTTGTTTCGTGTGCGACCTTGCTGTGAAGTGTTAACTGTTACCTTAGCCGTTCAATGCAGTCCTTTTCAGGACTGGTTTTACGTGGTTAGGGATAATATCTGTATCACAGTGAAGTGTTTGTTGGTGTGGTGATTTTGTGATTTTAACAGTGATTTGAAATTGAAATAAACAGTTGTTTTAAAGATACATTTTTACATTGGGCCGACAACATGTCAGACCCTCCCCCCCTTAGGGGGGAATTTTCCCCCTCCCGGGACCACTCGTAGAGTGAGACCTATGCCCCCGTGGATGGACAAAGACAATGAGAATGGTGAACTAAAGTATTTGGTGCTTCAAATGGCAAATGATTCTGTCTTGCCCGTAAACCCGTTCATCGTAGGTAAAACCATCAAGGACGCCGTTGGCAGTGATCTTAGTGAGTTTGGCCGTAAAATCGACAGTGGAAAGAAGCTTTTGCTGAAAACTAGGAACCAAAGCCACTTCGAGAAGCTTCAAAAATTACAAAGTTAATCGATGGATCCCTTGTGAAAGTTGCTCCTCATGTGACCCTCAATAGTGTTCAGTGTGTAATTTTTGCCCCGGATCTAAAAGGATTAAGTGATGAAGATATTCTGGAGAACTTGAGTGACCAAAAAGTAATGAATGCTCGACGTTTTACGCGTAAAGTGAATGGTGAAATTGTGCCAACAAACATTTTTCTGCTTCGAATCAATGCTACCTCCATTCCGGAGTTTATTCGCCTTGGTGCTTTACAAGTGAAAACAAGAGCCTATTACCCGAAACCAATGCAGTGTTTTAAGTGTGGACAGTTTGGACATACACAGATTCACTGTAAACTGTCGCCTACCTGCACTAACTGTGGTACCCCTGCGCATGGAGAGTGCACCGTAGATCCCGTGTGCATAAACTGCAAGGACAACCACAGCACCACGTCTCGTACCTGTCCCCGCTACATTCAAGAAGAACAGGTCATCAAGTACAAGATCGACAACAACTGTTCTTACGGTGAGGCACGTAAAGTTCTGCTTAATGCTACCCATTCCACAAATTCTAGTCCCATTCAAAACCGCATCACATACGCACAACAGACACACACAGTAGATGAAAAAGACACCCAAATTGAAGAACTCAAGAAAAAGAATGAATCTCTAGAAAAATGATAATTTTGCTTACACAAACAGCAACTAATCTAACAACAAAAATCGAAGATCAGGATAAAACTATGAAAAGAATGTGCAAGAATTTTGAAAAGAGTTTAGAAAAAAGAAAATAGAATCTCAAATGGAAATTGAAGAGGATGAAAGTGAAGAAGAATTAGACGATTTTAGCACGGAAGAAAGCACGGAAGAAAGCACTGAAGAAGAAACTGAAGAAGATAATGAAGACGAAAAAGTAGAAAAAGTAAAACATGTAAAACAAAATGACGCAGACGAACAAAATAACACCACTAACAAACGGAAACGTTCCCACCAAAAGAACACCCCCTCCTCGGAAGAGGAATCCCAACCCCGAAAAATCATCCCCATCTCTCCCTCATCCCAATCCCCCGACCCTCCCACATCCAATCCTTCTCCCTCTGTTGCCTCTAAAAAACTCTTAGGTCTAACACGAAATCTGTAGATTAGTTTATAATTTCAATATTAACAATATCCTTCTGATTATAAGCATAAACTTTTATCCATTTTTCCTTTACTACATAATTCAATTCATCATATCAATCGAATAACTATTCATCCATATTTGCATTATCCTGGAATATCAGAAGCATGAACCAAAATATAGAAGAACTAAAACTACTAATCAATAGACACGATCCAACAATAATCACCCTTCAAGAAGTAATGACAGTTTCCTCTCTCCTTAGCTCTCCTCTTAATAGATACAATTGGTACACTAACATACACCCAACTATACCTCATCATAGTGTAGCTGTAGGCATTTTAAAACACATTCCATCAAATAGAATAGCTTTATCCACTAATCTTCCCGCAGTAGTTGTATAAATTTCTTCTCCCGTACAATGCTCCATAGTATGTTTATATCTTTCTCATTCAATCAACCCTTTTACAATAATTTCCGATCTCACTAGTACCTTTCAGCAAATAAATAATAATTTAATTGTTTTAGGGGATTTTAATGCCCAACATACCACCTGGGGATGCTCGACCTCATGTAACAGAGGGAACAGCATTGCTTGTGTTTTTGAAACAATTGGTCTGGAAGTAATTTCAAACCGATCTGCTACACGTATTTCTCCCATAAACGGCAAAGGCTCCATACTTGACTACTGCGCTGTGTCATCTTCTATGGCACAGCAGTTCACAGTTACAGTTTCTAATGACACTCATGGTAGTGATCATTTTCCACTTTTAATCCACAGTAGTTTAAATCCCCAGCGGCCTCTTCTCCGCCCCAGGTGGAAATATGAGGAGGCCAATTGGGCAGCATATCAAAGAGAAATAATATTCAATCTTCCACTTGATGAAAATCCCCTCTCTCTCGCTTTACTGCATGCATTGAATACGCCGCTTCTCGGAGTATTCCCCGTACAACTGGAAAACCTGGAAAAGATGTGAGCCATGGTGGAACGCAACAGTTGCTGCAGCTATTAAAGCTCGCAGAGCTGCTTTGCGTAAATTTCGCCGAGCTAGCGAAAATCCGGATAATTTTTTCACACCAATTTTTGCTGAGGAATTTCGTACAGCCAATCGACTTGCCAAGGAAGCAGTTCGTCTTGCCAAAAGAATTACTGGGATAATTTCATTAATGAAATTAATCCTCAGTTATCTAGCAAGGAAGTGTGGAGGCGAGTCGGTTGTTTGAATGGTAAAAATCAACAAAGCTCCACAATAGTTCTCAAAACCCAGGACACTATCATTGCCCCTGCTGAAGTACCTGAAGCCTTTGCCATCCACTTTTCTGATGTTTCTGCCACACACAATTATCCGAGTAATTTTCAAACCCATAAACTTAACACTGAATCTGTTCCAATTTCTTTCCCTGATGCCACTGAACATAGATACAATAGTCTTTTCACATTAACTGAACTCCATTGGGCATTAAGGAAATGTAAAGGTAGATCTGCTGGTCCCGATAACATAGGATATCCCTTACTGCAAAACCTCCCTGTAGAATCTAAATCCACCCTTCTTAACATTTACAATAGTATTTGGTCTTCTGGTAATATTCCTAATGATTGGAAAAGTAGTTTAACTATCCCCATACCCAAACCTAACAAACCTAACCACAACGTTGATAGCTACCGTCCAATCTCCTCCTTAGCTGCATGGGTAAAGTTTTAGAACGCATGGTTAATCGCCGCCTCTCGCAAGAATTAGAAGACAGAAACCTGCTTAGCTCTGACCAACACGCTTTTCGGAGCGGGTTGGGCACGGAAAACATATTTTGCCAAATTAGATGATACTATTCAAAAATCAATAGACCAGGATCATCACATAGACTTTGCCATCATAGATATTTCCAAAGCTTTTGATCGCACTTGGCGCCATTCCATTCTTTCTCAACTAGCTTTTTGGGGCTTTGGTGGCCGGCTCACTAATTTCATAGACAATTTTTTACAGACAGATCATTTAGAGTCCTAATCGGTAATAGTGTTTCTAATCCATATCCTCTAGAAAACGGTGTCCCTCAGGGCGCCATCCTTTCTCCTACACTTTTCCTTATCAGTATAGAATCTCTGTTTTGCTCCATTCCATATGAAATCAAACCTTTTGTCTATGCCGATGATATCATTCTGGTCTCTTCATCGAGATCTGTTAGCACGTCTCGTCAGCTTCTCCAAAAAGGAGTTGACAAGATAAGGCAATGGTCTCGGTGGACAGGTCATGAAATATCCCATTCCAAATCTCAAATCCTTCATATCTGCAAAATGGGCTTTCATCGCAAACTACCAATCAAACTTCACAACCACATCATACCAAATGTAAACTCAGCGAAAATATTAGGTGTTACATTTGACACAAAACTTACTTTCATTCCCCACTCCAACCGGATAAGAAAAGAAGCAAAACCAGACTTAACCTCTTTAGGATGTTAGGAGCTGGACAACATCGTGCATCACGTCTAACACTTCTGCAGATTCTCAATTGCTGGCTGCTTCCCAAAATTCTCTACGGTATTGAGATTGTCTCTCGGCAACGAGAAAACTTTGAGAAGCGTATTGCTCCCATATACCATACAGCCATCCGCCTTTCAACTGGAGCCTTCTGCACCAGTCCAATCCTCTCTCTACTTTGTGAGAGCGGACTTCTTCCTTTTGATTACATTATCACCAACAGATTAACAGCAGCAGCAGGACGCATCCTAGAGAAGGACATCAAAGCCGAATCATTTATCAACAGAGTCAATGCACAATTTCATGCCCTTACCAACAACCAGCTTCCCCATATCAGCAAGCTTACCGGACGCGGAGGACGCCCTTGGTATCGTCAACCGCCTACAATTGACTGGTCTTTAAAAGATAAACTACGTGCAGGAAATTGCAGCCATATCGCCGGCCATCATTTTACCAGTCTCATCCAAAGCAAATACCAGAATCACCATCATATCTTTACCGACGGCTCTGTCCTTAATGAATCCGCCGGTTTCGGTATTTTCTCCTCCAACAACAGTTGTGCCATCAAACTACCAGACCATACCTCTATATTCTCAGCTGAAGCAATAGCCATGATAGTCGCCGCGCAAGAAGGTATTTGCCTTAATAAACCAAATATTATTTTCACCGACAGTGCCAGTGTTTTAGCCGCCCTAGAACATGGTAACATCCGAGATCCGTACATCCAACTATTAGATCAACTAGATAACTCCCCGGTTATAACATTCTGCTGGATACCTGGTCACTCGAGTATCAGCGGAAACGAGAAAGCTGACTAACTTGCAAACCAGGGTCGGCTCCGTCCTCCAGAAAACAACACAACCATAGCCCGCAGAGACTTCAACAAATGGAGCAAAACAATAGTTGACAAAAATGGAACCTCACCTGGCACCGGAAACAAAATTCTATTCTTCGAACCATCAAACCATCAACAACAGCCTGGAAAGACACACACTCCAGCCAGAACCAACGAGTGCTATCACGCCTCAGGATTGGACACACCCGGCTTACACATTCCTATCTCCTAGAAAAGTCCAGTCCACCGTTATGCAGCTTTTGTGGCGTAAACATTACTGTTCGTCATATTCTCACCGATTGCCATGGATATACCACCGAACGCGCCTTATGCCATCTTGATACCAGCATAGACATCATCCTATCACCCGACCCCAAATGTCAGCGAAAACTCCTCAAATTCCTCCGTATGACAAACCTTTATGAAGAAATTTAGTTTATCAGAGTAATATGTGTCGTAAATTAATATTGATCTTAATTTGATAATTAAATAAATTGATCTTCCTTTTAGTTTTACGCTTAGTTTTAAGGTAACCGAGCAAACTCGGATTAAGGTTTACACAGGGAGGAAATGCCCTGGGTAAGAAGATTGTTAGGTTTTAGTAGTTTCCGAAGAGGCGAATGAAGCCGAAAGGCTCAAAGTCTCTATAAAAATCAATAACAAAAAAAAAAAAAAAATTCGTGATCGTCAATTTGAAGTGTGAACATCGTGAACGTACAATCCTGTGCTCATCATGACTGGAAGAGGAAAGGGAGGAAAAGGTTTGGGTAAAGGAGGAGCCAAGCGTCACCGAAAAGTGCTGCGAGATAACATCCAGGGCATTACCAAGCCCGCCATCCGCCGTTTGGCTCGGCACGGAGGAGTGAAACGTATCTCCGGCCTCATCTACGAGGAAACCCGTGGCGTCCTGAAAGTGTTTCTGGAGAATGTGATCCGTGATGCGGTCACTTACACTGAACACGCCAAGCGTAAGACCGTCACCGCTATGGATGTGGTGTATGCTCTGAAGCGTCAGGGCCGCACTCTGTACGGTTTCGGAGGTTAAATTCAACGTGCTCTAACAAACCTCCAAATGGAGTCTCAAATCAAACGGTCCTTTTCAGGACCACAATACATTACTCAAGAGCTGTGTCTTTCGCAACATTAAAATGTTTTATTTGAGAGAAAAAATGTCTTTGATGGCTTCTGATGGTGGGCGTATAACATTTTACTCGCATAACAAGCACTCACACTGCTGTATATTCAGTGCATTTACATGAGATGTCGTTTTGTTAATGTGATTTTTAACTTATACGTGTGCGTTTGAAGCGTTCTCAAAGGCAACGGTTAAAGCGTTGGTTAAAATGAATCATTTTTCTTTCTTGCTTTTTTTATCTAAATTTTCTAATAAAAATATTTTTTAGGGCAAACCTCTAATCTTCTTGAAGCAACAATCGCCGCGTGGATCATACCGTTTTTTTTTTGCATCAGCTCGAATATGACTTAAACATTTGCATCGTTCCTATATACTTGGGATAACTCATCAAAAAAGGAAAACTGGTGATAAAAAACTACACCGTTTACATCAAGTTTGTGAATTTATTATAACAGCTAACAGCGTCAATGCTGCCTTTGACTCCGTAAATCACTCAACGCTAATTTCAAAACTATCAAGCTATTGGCTCTCCTGTTATTTAAGTGTTTGACATGTTACAATGAATATTTCGTCCGGAGTTCCACAAGGCAGTATTCTCGGCCCTATTCTTTTTAAAATTTTCATAGATCAATGTTATGTACGTTATACCAGATTGCGAAAAATTGTTTTATGCAGATGAAATGAAAACGTTCCTACCGGTATCTGATCAAACCGATTGTTTAACTGTTCTAAATTGTTTAATTGGATTTAACCCATGGTGGAATTCCAATTTGATGCGTCTCAACATATCAAAATGCTCTGTTACATCCTGCCCTAGGAACATTTTAGAAAATATTAGAAGACTGGAAAATATTAGAAAGAAAAAACAAAGAATATAAATGTTAATGCGGCATTGTATAGGATTTTCCCTTTCACTACAAAATTAAAATCTATGGCTCTAGTATTCTCTAGGAAAATACCAACACAATTATTCATTCATATTCTTTGGAAAGGGCTAACAAGTCTCAAGCAAAAGCTACCCGTCAGATACTTTAAGTAAGATTTGCTAGCAAAATGATATGAAGATGTAGAATTAACTCAAACTCCAAAGTCTATGCTGTTAACTGAATGCCATATATTTTCTTGGGATACTGACTTCATTTGGTATACTGACTTAGCGATGCTCCGCGACCGATGTTTCCATTTTAATTTTTACAATTGGTGATTTTTCCCCACCTTCCGTTATCATACAAATGTTTCCCAGTTATTATCCAAGACAAACACCCTTGGACCTCATAGATCGCATAATTAATTATTTGGTAAAAGTAACGCTCAGCCCTCTACGTTACGCTAGCGTTACACGTAACGCTTGTTTAGCGCAAACTCAAGCATCATTTTTTAAAGCCTGGTTTTACCGTCATGTATAAGCAAAACGAATAGATAATCAATCATGTTGTATTTTTGATTATTTTTATGCAATAATGAGAATATGACAAAATTGAAAACAAATAAAAAGAAGTTCAGGAATCATCTTTGAAGAGAAGACTTATGGAAAATATATGAATACAAAAAATTATCACATTATTATTATATTTTTTATTTTTTTACATCAATAACCGATGCTTATAACTACTTTGAGAAATATTTTAATACAATTCTACAAATGGATATGGATGTTATCATAAAAAAAACTTAGTTATTTATTTGTCAAACTATTGGTATTACAAGAATTTTTAATGTCATAAAAGTATTTTTTAACCTCGTTAAGCGCCCTTGCAAAAAAAGCCCTCGCACCCAAAGCAACTATCATTCCAAATTGCCATAAACGTAAACGTTATGTTTATGTTTATTTGTCTATCGATGGACAATAATGGCCTCTCGAACCATTTTAGCAATGTTTTACAATGAGTTCTTTACAATGGATTACAATAACATAAAACATAAAACATGACATAAAAATGTGCACTATGGAACCAAATTTAACACAGAAACACGATCATTAAACTCAGTTGGCAAAATCCTCGGCTCAAAAGCGTCGCTGACTGCGTTGAAAGCACGGCACATGAGTAGGAATGGGTCAGAGGAGCCAAATTGCGTTCTACGATCGTCGAGGGCCAACATTGCCCGAGTCCGGAGCGGCCTGGCCGGAACGTACAGGTTGATGGCAGCCAGTAGTGACGGAGAGTCAATACGGCCGTCGAGAAGTCCCGTGATGAACGACAACCTGGCTTTTCGTATACGCTCACTTAGGGTGGGTAGCCCGAGTAGTAAACACCTAGTCCGGTAATCGAGCCTTTGGTTCCATGAGCGAAGTGCAAATCGTGAAATTTTGCGCTGGATTGATTCCAATCGAGCTAACGGACGCGCTGCAGTTGGCCACCATACGATATTTGCATATTCCATTAATGACCAGATAAGTGAGCAATAGAGCGCCTTGGTGCAAGGTATATCAATAAGCTCGCGAGTCATATTGATAACTAGTCCTAGCATTCTATTGCTGGTGGCTACTACGTGATCCAGCTGATCCTTAAATGATAGTTTTGTATCGAGCAAAACACCTAGATCCTTAACACATTGTTTTCGCGCCAAGGACTGTCCATCAAGCGCATATTCATACAATGATGGGCAGCGAGAACGACTGAAAGTAATGGCTTCACATTTATGTGTGCATAGGGATAAAGCATTACGGTTGCACCAACACTGGAACTCATGCAAGGAAGTTTGCAGTCGGGCGTGGTCTTCTGGTTCACGAATAACACGAAAAATTTTCGCGTCATCTGCGTACAGTAGATGACGCGAAAGCCGGAAGGATCAATGTCGCGTCGTTGATGAAAAGAAGGAACAGCAAAGGACCCAGGTTGCTGCCCTGCGGGACTCCAGAAGATGCATGCACTGGACTTGACATGTACGGGCCTAACTTCACAGAATATTGACGATCTGTAAGGTACGATCTAAGCCACATTATCATAGGGTTTGGGAGACCAAGTAAGTCGAGTTTCGCTAGCAAGATGGAGTGCGATACACTGTCGAATGCTGCCTTGATATCCGTGTAAATAGCATCTAGTTGTAAACCGTTATCGATAGATTTATGGCATTTGCTAACACATTCTAGTAGATTAGTCGTTGTAGATCGCCTGGGTACAAAACCATGTTGATTCACACTAATATAGTTGCAGGCCGAGGCCAACAATGGCTCGTAGATTAGCATTTCGAACACCTTTGCACACACGCTGAGTGAGGTTATGCCACGATAGTTTACAGCATCATTCTTAGGAAAGATTCCACATCTCAGGGACTCCTTAAAAATCTTCATCAGCGAGGGAGCAAGCGCAGAAGCACACCACTTTAGGATAACGGCCGGTATACCATCTGGGCCAGGGGTATATGAGGATTTGACACGTTTGATGGCAGAGGTGAACGTATCGACAGTGATGACTGGTAGCATAGGGAGCAGTGCACCAACAGGTGTGTTAGAGAGAGCATCGGCCACATCTTCTGGACCAGTAGTTTGAGAAGCGCATATATTAACGTTAATACTAATACAAACGTTAATAGGCAATCAATTCATTTCATGTGTTTAATTTATCTAAATAAACTTTCACTATTTTGTATTTTCTACTTTGGGAATATTACTCCAATCAAAAGCTGTTCGCGTTTTGAGAACTTTAAACTGTAAGACTATTTTGGCTATATCATCGTACCTTAATGAATAATAATAAATCTGTATTGTAATTGTATTTTAAGTATTAAATCGCATTGATATCGAATTATCCTAAAGCAAATAACCAAAATTTTCTGCGAAATGTAAAATATTTTATATACAACAGGTGTGCACCGGTCGGTAGCGAAGATGACAAAAACTCTATAAAATGCTGCTTGGGAATTTTAAAACGGCAAGTAACGCTACTCCTATGTAACGTAGAGGGCTGAGCCTTACTTTTACCAATTATTTAGATGGCGTTACTACCGGTTGCAGAGACTTTGATCACCACTAGATGGCGTTATTGAATGTGGAGTGACATATGCGTTAGGGGCATTTCAATCCATTGTATTTTATTGGCATTCCTACTTTGCAAATGAAAGTATCGTTTTAAAAAAGAAATACTATAAAATGCTACACATATTTGGGTACATGGTTATGTAGATGACGGGTAAAAGGAATCATTGTTGAGATTGTTTGTTTGTATGAATCTTCCTTATTTTTGGTCCCCCTGTTTTAAAGCCATTTCCAACATTTCCCGATATAAAGAAAATCAAACTTTTGTGAGAACTTAATTTCTCCTTAATGCAACACATTTTTCGTTGACCGATACTTTCAACATTTTCTCGTGGTTAACGATAAATCAGGTAAAAGTGTCCTTTACTGTTTTCAGAAAAAGGTCAACACACAAGTATCACTGCTTGCATTTCTATGGTAAAACCAACTCTCTTGACAAAGCTACCTGGAAAAATGCACACATCGCTAACGATATGCTGCATTTTGTAAAATTCGTAGTGATGGGTTACAGAATTAAAAACATCAAATGATGCTTTTTGTGCCAAAGAAAGGCACATTTTTACCTACATTTTGTACACAGTTTTATGCACGGTTCTTGATATATCGGGATTTTTTTCCTTTCTAGTTCAGCATAAATCGAATCAGCATAAATCGAATAAAATGTCTTTGGCAAAGTTATTTGTCGCCCTGAAAAGGACGGTTTTGGGTTTGAGATGAAGGAAGCTTTGTCACACAGTTTAAGCCTTCTTTTCGGTCTTCTTGGGCAGCAGCACGGCCTGAATGTTGGGCAGCACACCACCCTGAGCGATGGTTACTCCGGACAGCAGCTTGTTCAACTCCTCGTCGTTGCGGATGGCCAGCTGCAGATGACGCGGGATGATGCGCGTCTTCTTGTTGTCACGGGCAGCGTTTCCGGCCAACTCAAGCACTTCAGCGGCCAAGTATTCCATGACGGCTGCCAGATACACGGGTGCTCCGGCACCGACGCGCTCGGCATAGTTACCCTTGCGCAGGAGACGATGAATACGGCCAACGGGGAACTGAAGACCGGCACGGTTGGAACGGGACTTTGCCTTTCCCTTTACCTTTCCTCCCTTTCCACGGCCAGACATGGTTAGATTTGATTGGGGAACGTTTGTAAGGGATCACGAACAACACGATGTTCCCTTTGAGAAGGGTCTTTTTTATACTAGAACAATTTTGACCCGACCGATGCTTATATAGCAGCTCATTCGTGCTGCCCGATACTCGTTTGGAATTTTTCGAGCTGCACGATACGTATTCTCTCTCACAGCCCGTTATAAGCGATCGGAGAGCTTGGAATTTTTCTAGAACGCAATCACCCAGTACGCCTCCAACCGACTTGTGACAGCTGAAGTGTGCGGACGTATTTCTTATACCTCCTGCTCTGTAGATTTGTTACCCGGTATTTTTCCTCTTTGTTTCGTGTGCGACCTTGCTGTGAAGTGTTACTTTTAGTTGTTCAATGCAGTCCTTTTCAGGACTGGTTTTACGTGGTTAGGGATAATATCTGTATCACAGTGAAATGTTTGTTGGTGTGGTGATTCTGTGATTTAAACAGTGATTTGAAATTGAAATAAATAATTGTTTTAAAGAAATATTTTTACATTGGGCCGACAACATGTCAGACCCTCCCCCCTTAGGGGGGAATTTTCCCCCTCCCGGGACCACTCGTAGAGTGAGACCTATGCCCCCGTGGATGGACAAAGACAATGAGAATGGTGAACTAAAGTATTTGGTGCTTCAAATGGCAAATGATTCTGTCTTGCCCGTAAACCCGTTCATCGTAGGTAAAACCATCAAGGACGCCGTTGGCAGTGATCTTAGTGAGTTTGGCCGTAAAATCGACAGTGGAAAGAAGCTTTTGCTGAAAACTAGGAACCAAAGCCACTTCGAGAAGCTTCAAAAATTACAAAGTTAATCGATGGAACCCTTGTGAAAGTTGCTCCTCATGTGACCCTCAATAGTGTTCAGTGTGTAATTTTTGCCCTGGATCTAAAAGGATTAAGTGATGAAGATATTCTGGAGAACTTGAGTGACCAAAAAGTAATGAATGCTCGACGTTTTACGCGTAAAGTGAATGGTGAAATTGTGCCAACAAACATTTTTCTGCTTCGAATCAATGCTACCTCCATTCCGGAGTTTATTCGCCTTGGTGCTTTACAAGTGAAAACAAGAGCCTATTACCCGAAACCAATGCAGTGTTTTAAGTGTGGACAGTTTGGACATACACAGATTCACTGTAAACTGTCGCCTACCTGCACTAACTGTGGTACCCCTGCGCATGGAGAGTGCACCGTAGATCCCGTGTGCATAAACTGCAAGGACAACCACAGCACCACGTCTCGTACCTGTCCCCGCTACATTCAAGAAGAACAGGTCATCAAGTACAAGATCGACAACAACTGTTCTTACGGTGAGGCACGTAAAGTTCTGCTTAATGCTACCCATTCCACAAATTCTAGTCCCATTCAAAACCGCATCACATACGCACAACAGACACACACAGTAGATGAAAAAGACACCCAAATTGAAGAACTCAAGAAAAAGAATGAATCTCTAGAAAAATGATAATTTTGCTTACACAAACAGCAACTAATCTAACAACAAAAATCGAAGATCAGGATAAAACTATGAAAAGAATGTGCAAGAATTTTGAAAAGAGTTTAGAAAAAAAGAAAATAGAATCTCAAATGGAAATTGAAGAGGATGAAAGTGAAGAAGAATTAGACGATTTTAGCATGGAAGAAAGCACGGAAGAAAGCACTGAAGAAGAAACTGAAGAAGATAATGAAGACGAAAAAGTAGAAAAAGTAAAACATGTAAAACAAAATGACGCAGACGAACAAAATAACACCACTAACAAACGGAAACGTTCCCACCAAAAGAACACCCCCTCCTCGGAAGAGGAATCCCAACCCCGAAAAATCATCCCCATCTCTCCCTCATCCCAATCCCCCGACCCTCCCACATCCAATCCTTCTCCCTCTGTTGCCTCTAAAAAACTCTTAGGTCTAACACGAAATCTGTAGATTAGTTTATAATTTCAATATTAACAATATCCTTCTGATTATAAGCATAAACTTTTATCCATTTTTCCTTTACTACATAATTCAATTCATCATATCAATCGAATAACTATTCATCCATATTTGCATTATCCTGGAATATCAGAAGCATGAACCAAAATATAGAAGAACTAAAACTACTAATCAATAGACACGATCCAACAATAATCACCCTTCAAGAAGTAATGACAGTTTCCTCTCTCCTTAGCTCTCCTCTTAATAGATACAATTGGTACACTAACATACACCCAACTATACCTTATCATAGTGTAGCTGTAGGCATTTTAAAACACATTCCATCAAATAGAATAGCTATATCCACTAATCTTCCCGCAGTAGTTGTAGAAATTTCTTCTCCCGTACAATGCTCCATAGTATGTTTATATCTTTCTCATTCAATCAACCCTTTTACAATAATTTCCGATCTCACTAGTACCTTTCAGCAAATAAATAATAATTTAATTGTTTTAGGGGATTTTAATGCCCAACATACCACCTGGGGATGCTCGACCTCATGTAACAGAGGGAACAGCATTGCTTGTGTTTTTGAAACAATTGGTCTGGAAGTAATTTCAAACCGATCTGCTACACGTATTTCTCCCATAAACGGCAAAGGCTCCATACTTGACTACTGCGCTGTGTCATCTTCTATGGTACAGCAGTTCACAGTTACAGTTTCTAATGACACTCATGGTAGTGATCATTTTCCACTTTTAATCCACAGTAGTTTAAATCCCCAGCGGCCTCTTCTCCGCCCCAGGTGGAAATATGAGGAGGCCAATTGGGCAGCATATCAAAGAGAAATAATATTCAATCTTCCACTTGATGAAAATCCCCCTCTCTCGCTTTACTGCATGCATTGAATACGCCGCTTCTCGGAGTATTCCCCGTACAACTGGAAAACCTGGAAAAGATGTGAGCCATGGTGGAACGCAACAGTTGCTGCAGCTATTAAAGCTCGCAGAGCTACTTTGCGTAAATTCCGCCGAGCTAGCAAAAATCCAGATAATTTTTTCACACCAATTTTTGCTGAGGAATTTCGTACAGCCAATCGACTTGCCAAGGAAGCAGTTCGTCTTGCCAAAAGAATTACTGGGATAATTTCATTAATGAAATTAATCCTCAGTTATCTAGCAAGGAAGTGTGGAGGCGAGTCGGTTGTTTGAATGGTAAAAATCAACAAAGCTCCATAATAGTTCTCAAAACCCAGGACACTATCATTGCCCCTGCTGAAGTACCTGAAGCCTTTGCCATCCACTTTTCTGATGTTTCTGCCACACACAATTATCCGAGTAATTTTCAAACCCATAAACTTAACACTGAATCTGTTCCAATTTCTTTCCCTGATGCCACTGAACATAGATACAATAGTCTTTTCACATTAACTGAACTCCATTGGGCATTAAGGAAATGTAAAGGTAGATCTGCTGGTCCCGATAACATAGGATATCCCTTACTGCAAAACCTCCCTGTAGAATCTAAATCCACCCTTCTTAACATTTACAATAGTATTTGGTCTTCTGGTAATATTCCTAATGATTGGAAAAGTAGTTTAACTATCCCCATACCCAAACCTAACAAAACTAACCACAACGTTGATAGCTACCGTCCAATCTCCCTCCTTAGCTGCATGGGTAAAGTTTTAGAACGCATGGTTAATCGCCGCCTCTCGCAAGAATTAGAAGACAGAAACCTGCTTAGCTCTGACCAACACGCTTTTCGGAGCGGGTTGGGCACGGAAAACATATTTTGCCAAATTAGATGATACTATTCAAAAATCAATAGACCAGGATCATCACATAGACTTTGCCATCATAGATATTTCCAAAGCTTTTGATCGCACTTGGCGCCATTCCATTCTTTCTCAACTAGCTTTTTGGGGCTTTGGTGGCCGGCTCACTAATTTCATAGACAATTTTTTTACAGACAGATCATTTAGAGTCCTAATCGGTAATAGTGTTTCTAATCCATATCCTCTAGAAAACGGTGTCCCTCAGGGCGCCATCCTTTCTCCTACACTTTTCCTTATCAGTATAGAATCTCTGTTTTGCTCCATTCCATATGAAATCAAACCTTTTGTCTATGCCGATGATATCATTCTGGTCTCTTCATCGAGATCTGTTAGCACGTCTCGTCAGCTTCTCCAAAAAGGAGTTGACAAGATAAGGCAATGGTCTCGGTGGACAGGTCATGAAATATCCCATTCCAAATCTCAAATCCTTCATATCTGCAAAATGGGCTTTCATCGCAAACTACCAATCAAACTTCACAACCACATCATACCAAATGTAAACTCAGCGAAAATATTAGGTGTTACATTTGACACAAAACTTACTTTCATTCCCCACTCCAACCGGATAAGAAAAGAAGCAAAACCAGACTTAACCTCTTTAGGATGTTAGGAGCTGGACAACATCGTGCATCACGTCTAACACTTCTGCAGATTCTCAATAGCTGGCTGCTTCCCAAAATTCTCTACGGTATTGAGATTGTCTCTCGGCAACGAGAAAACTTTGAGAAGCGTATTGCTCCCATATACCATACAGCCATCCGCCTTTCAACTGGAGCCTTCTGCACCAGTCCAATCCTCTCTCTACTTTGTGAGAGCGGACTTCTTCCTTTTGATTACATTATCACCAACAGATTAACAGCAGCAGCAGGACGCATCCTAGAGAAGGACATCAAAGCCGAATCATTTATCAACAGAGTCAATGCACAATTTCATGCCCTTACCAACAACCAGCTTCCCCATATCAGCAAGCTTACCGGACGCGGAGGACGCCCTTGGTATCGTCAACCGCCTACAATTGACTGGTCTTTAAAAGATAAACTACGTGCAGGAAATTGCAGCCATATCGCCGGCCATCATTTTACCAGTCTCATCCAAAGCAAATACCAGAATCACCATCATATCTTTACCGACGGCTCTGTCCTTAATGAATCCGCCGGTTTCGGTATTTTCTCCTCCAACAACAGTTGTGCCATCAAACTACCAGACCATACCTCTATATTCTCAGCTGAAGCAATAGCCATGATAGTCGCCGCGCAAGAAGGTATTTGCCTTAATAAACCAAATATTATTTTCACCGACAGTGCCAGTGTTTTAGCCGCCCTAGAACATGGTAACATCCGAGATCCGTACATCCAACTATTAGATCAACTAGATAACTCCCCGGTTATAACATTCTGCTGGATACCTGGTCACTCGAGTATCAGCGGAAACGAGAAAGCTGACCAACTTGCAAACCAGGGTCGGCTCCGTCCTCCAGAAAACAACACAACCATAGCCCGCAGAGACTTCAACAAATGGAGCAAAACAATAGTTGACAAAAATGGAACCTCACCTGGCACCGGAAACAAAATTCTATTCTTCGAACCATCAAACCATCAACAACAGCCTGGAAAGACACACACTCCAGCCAGAACCAACGAGTGCTATCACGCCTCAGGATTGGACACACCCGGCTTACACATTCCTATCTCCTAGAAAAGTCCAGTCCACCGTTATGCAGCTTTTGTGGCGTAAACATTACTGTTCGTCATATTCTCACCGATTGCCATGGATATACCACCGAACGCGCCTTATGCCATCTTGATACCAGCATAGACATCATCCTATCACCCGACCCCAAATGTCAGCGAAAACTCCTCAAATTCCTCCGTATGACAAACCTTTATGAAGAAATTTAGTTTATCAGAATAATATGTGTCGTAAATTAATATTGATCTTAATTTGATAATTAAATAAATTGATCTTCCTTTTAGTTTTAAGCTTAGTTTTAAGGTAACCGAGCAAACTCGGATTAAGGTTTACACAGGGAGGAAATACCCTGGGTAAGAAGATTGTTAGGTTTAAGTAGTTTCCGAAGAGGCGAATGAAGCCGAAAGGCTCAAAGTCTCTATAAAAATCAATAAAAAAAAAAGAACGCAATCACATTATGAATCATACACATCGTGTCCCAGTGTTGAGTGAATTTTTCCGTCGAAATGGCACCCAAAACCAGTGGAAAAGCTGCGAAGAAGTCTGGCAAGGCCCAGAAAAATATTTCCAAGTCCGACAAGAAAAAGAAGCGCAAGACCCGCAAGGAAAGCTACGCTATTTACATCTACAAAGTGTTGAAGCAAGTCCACCCGGATACTGGCATTTCTTCGAAGGCCATGAGCATCATGAACAGTTTCGTCAACGATATCTTCGAACGCATTGCTGCTGAGGCATCCCGCTTGGCGCACTACAACAAGCGTTCGACGATCACGTCCCGCGAAATCCAAACCGCTGTTCGTCTGCTGCTGCCTGGTGAGCTTGCCAAGCACGCCGTCTCCGAAGGAACGAAGGCTGTCACAAAGTACACCAGCTCGAAGTAAGCCACTGAAATGATTGGCTTCATTCTCTCAAATCGGTCCTTTTCAGGACCACAAATCGCATTCAAACAAAGA
Source organism: Anopheles arabiensis (assembly GCF_016920715.1). Lineage (NCBI taxonomy): Eukaryota > Metazoa > Arthropoda > Insecta > Diptera > Culicidae > Anopheles > Anopheles arabiensis. Next base: position 121,388 of record NW_024412076.1, on the reverse strand, counting down.
ATTATCCTTCGTTTCATCTGCACCAGCGAATTAGCGCTGTAATTTCAGGGTGTCCGTCTTCGTCAACGTTATTGTTCAGTTTGTTGCGTTTGCCTGTACAAAATGGCATTAGTGCAGTAAACGCAGCCATATCCTAGGTTTGTTTGCGAACTATGTCATCCACAATGATGCTGTGATTCACATTAAAGTTCTGCGTTGTTCATTGTAAATACTAATGTTAAATGGAACCTTAGCACATTAAAAAAAAAACAAAACATTTAAAAAAAAGTCCGCACTGTTTGGAAGCGTTTTGCGTGGTGAAATTGCAAATGGAGTTTCGTGTATCATGAATTTTGAATAGAAGTTGTTTCGCTCGTTGTACGACAATCATTTTTTAATTTAAATTTTCCTCGCGCATACGAGGTTAATTTATCGACAAAGCAACCAATAGCAGCTTATGTGTCGTGAGTCAAATGTTGTTATAGATTTGTTCGATTTTAAACTTGCTAATAAGTATTGAAGGGTCGTCTTCTTGAGCATTTTAATTTACGTTTGTATAAGCATCAGTTAAGCTGTTTGAGTTGAATATTTGTTGTAAAATATATATTCATCCTGTTCATTCGTAGTTTGTTGTAAGCAGCGATGTTGGTATAGTAGTCATAGGTAATATAGATGGTAATAAAGTATTGATCAATATAGTCAAAATCCTCAGATGCCCTATTAAAAAGCGAAACTTTGACAAGAAAAAGTTAAAATACCTCTCATAACGATGATTATTTAAAACAAATTTTCCCCCTTTTCACACTTTCCTCGTTATAACAAAACGACCTACATGAAGGCTTGCATTCGTATGTACAATTTCATAATAGCAATCGAAAGAAAATTCTTGATGTGTTCAACAGTATTGGTGGTCCTGAAAAGGACCGTTTTGAGAAGGAAATGCCCCGTTTAGACAGGGACCGCTTCCGGATGCATGGACGATTTAGGCACGCTCTCCGCGGATGCGACGGGCCAGCTGGATGTCCTTGGGCATGATGGTGACGCGCTTGGCGTGGATGGCGCACAGATTCGTGTCTTCGAACAGACCAACCAGATACGCCTCGCTGGCTTCCTGCAGCGCCATGACGGCTGAGCTCTGGAAGCGGAGATCAGTCTTGAAGTCCTGGGCGATCTCACGCACCAAGCGCTGGAAGGGCAGCTTGCGGATGAGCAGCTCGGTCGACTTCTGGTAGCGACGGATTTCTCGGAGGGCCACCGTTCCCGGACGGTAACGATGCGGCTTCTTCACTCCTCCGGTGGCCGGGGCACTTTTACGAGCAGCCTTGGTGGCCAGCTGCTTGCGAGGAGCCTTACCTCCAGTCGATTTACGAGCGGTTTGCTTGGTACGAGCCATTTCACTTCGGTAGCGTAGGTTTCGTTGGGCACGAAGCGAACTTGTTTCTTTAACAAAAGTTGAACGTAAAATGATGAAACTGCTCGAACAACAGCTCTATTTATGCGCTTGTCAACCCTCATTTTCTCTCATCTTAAGAGCAAGGGGAAATGCGTGGATGAAAAAGTACAAATAGGGACGTTGAGCTCGAAAACGCTCATTCGTGATCGTCAATTTGAAGTGTGAACATCGTGAACGTACAATCCTGTGCTCATCATGACTGGAAGAGGAAAGGGAGGAAAAGGTTTGGGTAAAGGAGGAGCCAAGCGTCACCGAAAAGTGCTGCGAGATAACATCCAGGGCATTACCAAGCCCGCCATCCGCCGTTTGGCTCGGCGCGGAGGAGTGAAACGTATCTCCGGCCTCATCTACGAGGAAACCCGTGGCGTCCTGAAAGTGTTTCTGGAGAATGTGATCCGTGATGCGGTCACTTACACTGAACACGCCAAGCGTAAGACCGTCACCGCTATGGATGTGGTGTATGCTCTGAAGCGTCAGGGCCGCACTCTGTACGGTTTCGGAGGTTAAATTCAACGTGCTCTAACAAACCTCCAAATGGAGTCTCAAATCAAACGGTCCTTTTCAGGACCACAATACATTACTCAAGAGCTGTGTCTTTCGCAACATTAAAATGTTTTATTTGAGAGAAAAATGTCTTTGATGGCTTCTGATGGTGGGCGTATAACATTTTACTCGCATAACAAGCACTCACACTGCTGTATATTCAGTGCATTTACATGAGATGTCGTTTTGTTAATGTGATTTTTAACTTATACGTGTGCGTTTGAAGCGTTCTCAAAGGCAACGGTTAAAGCGTTGGTTAAAATGAATCATTTTTCTTTCTTGCTTTTTTTATCTAAATTTTCTAATAAAAATATTTTTTAGGGCAAACCTCTAATCTTCTTGAAGCAACAATCGCCGCGTGGATCATACCGTTTTTTTTTTGCATCAGCTCGAATATGACTTAAACATTTGCATCGTTCCTATATACTTGGGATAACTCATCAAAAAAGGAAAACTGGTGATAAAAAACTACACCGTTTACATCAAGTTTGTGAATTTATTATAACAGCTAACAGCGTCAATGCTGCCTTTGACTCCGTAAATCACTCAACGCTAATTTCAAAACTATCAAGCTATTGGCTCTCCTGTTATTTAAGTGTTTGACATGTTACAATGAATATTTCGTCCGGAGTTCCACAAGGCAGTATTCTCGGCCCCATTCTTTTTAAAATTTTCATAGATCAATGTTATGTACGTTATACCAGATTGCGAAAAATTGTTTTATGCAGATGAAATAAAAACGTTCCTACCGGTATCTGATCAAACCGATTGTTTAACTGTTCTAAATTGTTTAATTGGATTTAACCCATGGTGGAATTCCAATTTGATGCGTCTCAACATATCAAAATGCTCTGTTACATCCTGCCCTAGGAACATTTTAGAAAATATTAGAAGACTGGAAAATATTAGAAAGAAAAACAAAGAATATAAATGTTAATGCGGCATTGTATAGGATTTTCCCTTTCACTACAAAATTAAAATCTATGGCTCTAGTATTCTCTAGGAAAATACCAACACAATTATTCATTCATATTCTTTGGAAAGGGCTAACAAGTCTCAAGCAAGAGCTACCCGTCAGATACTTTAAGTAAGATTTGCTAGCAAAATGATATGAAGATGTAGAATTAACTCAAACTCCAAAGTCTATGCTGTTAACTGAATGCCATATATTTTCTTGGGATACTGACTTCATTTGGTATACTGACTTAGCGATGCTCCGCGACCGATGTTTCCATTTTAATTTTTACAATTGGTGATTTTTCCCCACCTTCCGTTATCATACAAATGTTTCCCAGTTATTATCCAAGACAAACACCCTTGGACCTCATAGATCGCATAATTAATTATTTGGTAAAAGTAACGCTCAGCCCTCTACGTTACGCTAGCGTTACACGTAACGCTTGTTTAGCGCAAACTCAAGCATCATTTTTTTTAAAGCCTGGTTTTACCGTCATGTATAAGCAAAACGAATAGATAATCAATCATGTTGTATTTTTGATTATTTTTATGCAATAATGAGAATATGACAAAATTGAAAACAAATAAAAAGAAGTTCAGGAATCATCTTTGAAGAGAAGACTTATGGAAAATATATGAATACAAAAAATTATCACATTATTATTATATTTTTTATTTTTTACATCAATAACCGATGCTTATAACTACTTTGAGAAATATTTTAATACAATTCTACAAATGGATATGGATGTTATCATAAAAAAACTTAGTTATTTATTTGTCAAACTATTGGTATTACAAGAATTTTTAATGTCATAAAAGTATTTTTTAACCTCGTTAAGCGCCCTTGCAAAAAGCCCTCGCACCCAAAGCAACTATCATTCCAAATTGCCATAAACGTAAACGTTATGTTTATGTTTATTTGTCTATCGATGGACAATAATGCCCTCTCGAACCATTTTAGCAATGTTTTACAATGAGTTCTTTACAATGGATTACAATAACATAAAACATAAAACATGACATAAAAATGTGCACTATGGAACCAAATTTAACACAGAAACACGATCATTAAACTCAGTTGGCGAAATCCTCGGCTCAAAAGCGTCGCTGACTGCGTTGAAAGCACGGCACATGAGTAGGAATGGGTCAGAGGAGCCAAATTGCGTTCTACGATCGTCGAGGGCCAACATTGCCCTAGTCCGGAGCGGCCTGGCCGGAACGTACAGGTTGATGGCAGCCAGTAGTGACGGAGAGTCAATACGGCCGTCGAGAAGTCCCGTGATGAACGACAACCTGGCTTTTCGTATACGCTCACTTAGGGTGGGTAGCCCGAGTAGTAAACACCTAGTCCGGTAATCGAGCCTTTGGTTCCATGAGCGAAGTGCAAATCGTGAAATTTTGCGCTGGATTGATTCCAATCGAGCTAACGGACGCGCTGCAGTTGGCCACCATACGATATTTGCATATTCCATTAATGACCAGATAAGTGAGCAATAGAGCGCCTTGGTGCAAGGTATATCAATAAGCTCGCGAGTCATATTGATAACTAGTCCTAGCATTCTATTGCTGGTGGCTACTACGTGATCCAGCTGATCCTTAAATGATAGTTTTGTATCGAGCAAAACACCTAGATCCTTAACACATTGTTTTCGCGCCAAGGACTGTCCATCAAGCGCATATTCATACAATGATGGGCAGCGAGAACGACTGAAAGTAATGGCTTCACATTTATGTGTGCATAGGGATAAAGCATTACGGTTGCACCAACACTGGAACTCATGCAAGGAAGTTTGCAGTCGGGCGTGGTCTTCTGGTTCACGAATAACACGAAAAATTTTCGCGTCATCTGCGTACAGTAGATGATTATCAGCCGGAAGGATCAATGTCGCGTCGTTGATGAAAAGAAGGAACAGCAAAGGACCCAGGTTGCTGCCCTGCGGGACTCCAGAAGATGCATGCACTGGACTTGACATGTACGGGCCTAACTTCACAGAATATTGACGATCTGTAAGGTACGATCTAAGCCACATTATCATAGGGTTTGGGAGACCAAGTAAGTCGAGTTTCGCTAGCAAGATGGAGTGCGATACACTGTCGAATGCTGCCTTGATATCCGTGTAAATAGCATCTAGTTGTAAACCGTTATCGATAGATTTATGGCATTTGCTAACACATTCTAGTAGATTAGTCGTTGTAGATCGCCTGGGTACAAAACCATGTTGATTCACACTAATATAGTTGCAGGCCGAGGCCAACAATGGCTCGTAGATTAGCATTTCGAACACCTTTGCACACACGCTGAGTGAGGTTATGCCACGATAGTTTACAGCATCATTCTTAGGAAAGATTCCACATCTCAGGGACTCCTTAAAAATCTTCATCAGCGAGGGAGCAAGCGCAGAAGCACACCACTTTAGGATAACGGCCGGTATACCATCTGGGCCAGGGGTATATGAGGATTTGACACGTTTGATGGCAGAGGTGAACGTATCGACAGTGATGACTGGTAGCATAGGGAGCAGTGCACCAACAGGTGTGTTAGAGAGAGCATCGGCCACATCTTCTGGACCAGTAGTTTGAGAAGCGCATATATTAACGTTAATACTAATACAAACGTTAATAGGCAATCAATTCATTTCATGTGTTTAATTTATCTAAATAAACTTTCACTATTTTGTATTTTCTACTTTGGGAATATTACTCCAATCAAAAGCTGTTCGCGTTTTGAGAACTTTAAACTGTAAGACTATTTTGGCTATATCATCGTACCTTAATGAATAATAATAAATCTGTATTGTAATTGTATTTTAAGTATTGAATCGCATTGATATCGAATTATCCTAAAGCAAATAACCAAAATTTTCTGCGAAATGTAAAATATTTTATATACAACAGGTGTGCACCGGTCGGTAGCGAAGATGACAAAAACTCTATAAAATGCTGCTTGGGAATTTTAAAACGGCAAGTAACGCTACTCCTTTGTAACGTAAAGGGCTGAGCCTTACTTTTACCAATTATTTAGATGGCGTTACTACCGGTTGCAGAGACTTTGATCACCACTAGATGGCGTTATTGAATGTGGAGTGACATATGCGTTAGGGGCATTTCAATCCATTGTATTTTATTGGCATTCCTACTTTGCAAATGAAAGTATCGTTTTAAAAAAAAGGCATACTATAAAATGCTACACATATTTGGGTACATGGTTATGTAGATGACGGGTAAAAGGAATCATTGTTGAGATTGTTTGTTTGTATGAATCTTCCTTATTTTTGGTCCCCCTGTTTTAAAGCCATTTCCAACATTTCCCGATATAAAGAAAATCAAACTTTTGTGAGAACTTAATTTCTCCTTAATGCAACACATTTTTCGTTGACCGATACTTTCAACATTTTCTCGTGGTTAACGATAAATCAGGTAAAAGTGTCCTTTACTGTTTTCAGAAAAGGTCAACACACAAGTATCACTGCTTGCATTTCTATGGTAAAACCAACTCTCTTGACAAAGCTACTGGAAAAATGCACACATCGCTAACGATATGCTGCATTTTGTAAAATTCGTAGTGATGGGTTACAGAATTAAAAACATCAAATGATGCTTTTTGTGCCAAAGAAAGGCACATTTTTTACCTACATTTTGTACACAGTTTTATGCACGGTTCTTGATATATCGGGATTTTTTTTCCTTTCTAGTTCTCCCATATCAGCATAAATCGAATAAAATGTCTTTGGCAAAGTTATTTGTCGCCCTGAAAAGGACGGTTTTGGGTTTGAGATGAAGGAAGCTTTGTCACACAGTTTAAGCCTTCTTTTCGGTCTTCTTGGGCAGCAGCACGGCCTGAATGTTGGGCAGCACACCACCCTGAGCGATGGTTACTCCGGACAGCAGCTTGTTCAACTCCTCGTCGTTGCGGATGGCCAGCTGCAGATGACGCGGGATGATGCGCGTCTTCTTGTTGTCACGGGCAGCGTTTCCGGCCAACTCAAGCACTTCAGCGGCCAAGTATTCCATGACGGCTGCCAGATACACGGGTGCTCCGGCACCGACGCGCTCGGCATAGTTACCCTTGCGCAGGAGACGATGAATACGGCCAACGGGGAACTGAAGACCGGCACGGTTGGAACGGGACTTTGCCTTTCCCTTTACCTTTCCTCCCTTTCCACGGCCAGACATGGTTAGATTTGATTGGGGAACGTTTGTAAGGGATCACGAACAACACGATGTTCCCTTTGAGAAGGGTCTTTTTTATACTAGAACAATTTTGACCCGACCGATGCTTATATAGCAGCTCATTCGTGCTGCCCGATACTCGTTTGGAATTTTTCGAGCTGCACGATACGTATTGTCTCTCACAGCCCGTTATAAGCGATCGGAGAGCTTGGAATTTTTCTAGAACGCAATCACCCAGTACGCCTCCAACCGACTTGTGACAGCTGAAGTGTGCGGACGTATTTCTTATACCTCCTGCTCTGTAGTCTGTGATTTGTTACCCGGTATTTTCCTCTTTGTTTCGTGTGCGACCTTGCTGTGAAGTGTTAACTGTTACCTTAGTTGTTCAATGCAGTCCTTTTCAGGACTGGTTTTACGTGGTTAGGGATAATATCTGTATCACAGTGAAGTGTTTGTTGGTGTGGTGATTTTGTGATTTTAACAGTGATTTGAAATTGAAATAAACAGTTGTTTTAAAAGATACATTTTTACATTGGGCCGACAACATGTCAGACCCTCCCCCCTTAGGGGGGAATTTTCCCCCTCCCGGGACCACTCGTAGAGTGAGACCTATGCCCCGTGGATGGACAAAGACAATGAGAATGGTGAACTAAAGTATTTGGTGCTTCAAATGGCAAATGATTCTGTCTTGCCCGTAAACCCGTTCATCGTAGGTAAAACCATCAAGGACGCCGTTGGCAGTGATCTTAGTGAGTTTGGCCGTAAAATCGACAGTGGAAAGAAGCTTTTGCTGAAAACTAGGAACCAAAGCCACTTCGAGAAGCTTCAAAAATTACAAAGTTAATCGATGGATCCCTTGTGAAAGTTGCTCCTCATGTGACCCTCAATAGTGTTCAGTGTGTAATTTTTGCCCCGGATCTAAAAGGATTAAGTGATGAAGATATTCTGGAGAACTTGAGTGACCAAAAAGTAATGAATGCTCGACGTTTTACGCGTAAAGTGAATGGTGAAATTGTGCCAACAAACATTTTTCTGCTTCGAATCAATGCTACCTCCATTCCGGAGTTTATTCGCCTTGGTGCTTTACAAGTGAAAACAAGAGCCTATTACCCGAAACCAATGCAGTGTTTTAAGTGTGGACAGTTTGGACATACACAGATTCACTGTAAACTGTCGCCTACCTGCACTAACTGTGGTACCCCTGCGCATGGAGAGTGCACCGTAGATCCCGTGTGCATAAACTGCAAGGACAACCACAGCACCACGTCTCGTACCTGTCCCCGCTACATTCAAGAAGAACAGGTCATCAAGTACAAGATCGACAACAACTGTTCTTACGGTGAGGCACGTAAAGTTCTGCTTAATGCTACCCATTCCACAAATTCTAGTCCCATTCAAAACCGCATCACATACGCACAACAGACACACACAGTAGATGAAAAAGACACCCAAATTGAAGAACTCAAGAAAAAGAATGAATCTCTAGAAAAATGATAATTTTGCTTACACAAACAGCAACTAATCTAACAACAAAAATCGAAGATCAGGATAAAACTATGAAAAGAATGTGCAAGAATTTTGAAAAGAGTTTAGAAAAAAGAAAATAGAATCTCAAATGGAAATTGAAGAGGATGAAAGTGAAGAAGAATTAGACGATTTTAGCACGGAAGAAAGCACGGAAGAAAGCACTGAAGAAGAAACTGAAGAAGATAATGAAGACGAAAAAGTAGAAAAAGTAAAACATGTAAAACAAAATGACGCAGACGAACAAAATAACACCACTAACAAACGGAAACGTTCCCACCAAAAGAACACCCCCTCCTCGGAAGAGGAATCCCAACCCCGAAAAATCATCCCCATCTCTCCCTCATCCCAATCCCCCGACCCTCCCACATCCAATCCTTCTCCCTCTGTTGCCTCTAAAAAACTCTTAGGTCTAACACGAAATCTGTAGATTAGTTTATAATTTCAATATTAACAATATCCTTCTGATTATAAGCATAAACTTTTATCCATTTTTCCTTTACTACATAATTCAATTCATCATATCAATCGAATAACTATTCATCCATATTTGCATTATCCTGGAATATCAGAAGCATGAACCAAAATATAGAAGAACTAAAACTACTAATCAATAGACACGATCCAACAATAATTACCCTTCAAGAAGTAATGACAGTTTCTCTCTCCTTAGCTCTCCTCTTAATAGATACAATTGGTACACTAACATACACCCAACTATACCTCATCATAGTGTAGCTGTAGGCATTTTAAAACACATTCCATCAAATAGAATAGCTTTATCCACTAATCTTCCCGCAGTAGTTGTAGAAATTTCTTCTCCCGTACAATGCTCCATAGTATGTTTATATCTTTCTCATTCAATCAACCCTTTTACAATAATTTCCGATCTCACTAGTACCTTTCAGCAAATAAATAATAATTTAATTGTTTTAGGGGATTTTAATGCCCAACATACCACCTGGGGATGCTCGACCTCATGTAACAGAGGGAACAGCATTGCTTGTGTTTTTGAAACAATTGGTCTGGAAGTAATTTCAAACCGATCTGCTACACGTATTTCTCCCATAAACGGCAAAGGCTCCATACTTGACTACTGCGCTGTGTCATCTTCTATGGCACAGCAGTTCACAGTTACAGTTTCTAATGACACTCATGGTAGTGATCATTTTCCACTTTTAATCCACAGTAGTTTAAATCCCCAGCGGCCTCTTCTCCGCCCCAGGTGGAAATATGAGGAGGCCAATTGGGCAGCATATCAAAGAGAAATAATATTCAATCTTCCACTTGATGAAAATCCCCTCTCTCGCTTTACTGCATGCATTGAATACGCCGCTTCTCGGAGTATTCCCCGTACAACTGGAAAACCTGGAAAAGATGTGAGCCATGGTGGAACGCAACAGTTGCTGCAGCTATTAAAGCTCGCAGAGCTGCTTTGCGTAAATTTCGCCGAGCTAGCGAAAATCCGGATAATTTTTTCACACCAATTTTTGCTGAGGAATTTCGTACAGCCAATCGACTTGCCAAGGAAGCAGTTCGTCTTGCCAAAAGAATTACTGGGATAATTTCATAAATGAAATTAATCCTCAGTTATCTAGCAAGGAAGTGTGGAGGCGAGTCGGTTGTTTGAATGGTAAAAATCAACAAAGCTCCACAATAGTTCTCAAAACCCAGGACACTATCATTGCCCCTGCTGAAGTACCTGAAGCCTTTGCCATCCACTTTTCTGATGTTTCTGCCACACACAATTATCCGAGTAATTTTCAAACCCATAAACTTAACACTGAATCTGTTCCAATTTCTTTCCCTGATGCCACTGAACATAGATACAATAGTCTTTTCACATTAACTGAACTCCATTGGGCATTAAGGAAATGTAAAGGTAGATCTGCTGGTCCCGATAACATAGGATATCCCTTACTGCAAAACCTCCCTGTAGAATCTAAATCCACCCTTCTTAACATTTACAATAGTATTTGGTCTTCTGGTAATATTCCTAATGATTGGAAAAGTAGTTTAACTATCCCCATACCCAAACCTAACAAACCTAACCACAACGTTGATAGCTACCGTCCAATCTCCCTCCTTAGCTGCATGGGTAAAGTTTTAGAACGCATGGTTAATCGCCGCCTCTCGCAAGAATTAGAAGACAGAAACCTGCTTAGCTCTGACCAACACGCTTTTCGGAGCGGGTTGGGCACGGAAACATATTTTGCCAAATTAGATGATACTATTCAAAAATCAATAGACCAGGATCATCACATAGACTTTGCCATCATAGATATTTCCAAAGCTTTTGATCGCACTTGGCGCCATTCCATTCTTTCTCAACTAGCTTTTTGGGGCTTTGGTGGCCGGCTCACTAATTTCATAGACAATTTTTTACAGACAGATCATTTAGAGTCCTAATCGGTAATAGTGTTTCTAATCCATATCCTCTAGAAAACGGTGTCCCTCAGGGCGCCATCCTTTCTCCTACACTTTTCCTTATCAGTATAGAATCTCTGTTTTGCTCCATTCCATATGAAATCAAACCTTTTGTCTATGCTGATGATATCATTCTGGTCTCTTCATCGAGATCTGTTAGCACGTCTCGTCAGCTTCTCCAAAAGGAGTTGACAAGATAAGGCAATGGTCTCGGTGGACAGGTCATGAAATATCCCATTCCAAATCTCAAATCCTTCATATCTGCAAAATGGGCTTTCATCGCAAACTACCAATCAAACTTCACAACCACATCATACCAAATGTAAACTCAGCGAAAATATTAGGTGTTACATTTGACACAAAACTTACTTTCATTCCCCACTCCAACCGGATAAGAAAAGAAGCAAAAACCAGACTGAACCTCTTTAGGATGTTAGGAGCTGGACAACATCGTGCATCACGTCTAACACTTCTGCAGATCCTCAATAGCTGGCTGCTTCCCAAAATTCTCTACGGTATTGAGATTGTCTCTCGGCAACGAGAAAACTTTGAGAAGCGTATTGCTCCCATATACCATACAGCCATCCGCCTTTCAACTGGAGCCTTCTGCACCAGTCCAATCCTCTCTACTTTGTGAGAGCGGACTTCTTCCTTTTGATTACATTATCACCAACAGATTAACAGCAGCAGCAGGACGCATCCTAGAGAAGGACATCAAAGCCGAATCATTTATCAACAGAGTCAATGCACAATTTCATGCCCTTACCAACAACCAGCTTCCCCATATCAGCAAGCTTACCGGACGCGGAGGACGCCCTTGGTATCGTCAACCGCCTACAATTGACTGGTCTTTAAAAGATAAACTACGTGCAGGAAATTGCAGCCATATCGCCGGCCATCATTTTACCAGTCTCATCCAAAGCAAATACCAGAATCACCATCATATCTTTACCGACGGCTCTGTCCTTAATGAATCCGCCGGTTTCGGTATTTTCTCCTCCAACAACAGTTGTGCCATCAAACTACCAGACCATACCTCTATATTCTCAGCTGAAGCAATAGCCATGATAGTCGCCGCGCAAGAAGGTATTTGCCTTAATAAACCAAATATTATTTTCACCGACAGTGCCAGTGTTTTAGCCGCCCTAGAACATGGTAACATCCGAGATCCGTACATCCAACTATTAGATCAACTAGATAACTCCCCGGTTATAACATTCTGCTGGATACCTGGTCACTCGAGTATCAGCGGAAACGAGAAAGCTGACCAACTTGCAAACCAGGGTCGGCTCCGTCCTCCAGAAAACAACACAACCATAGCCCGCAGAGACTTCAACAAATGGAGCAAAACAATAGTTGACAAAAATGGAACCTCACCTGGCACCGGAAACAAAATTCTATTCTTCGAACCATCAAACCATCAACAACAGCCTGGAAAGACACACACTGCAGCCAGAACCAACGAGTGCTATCACGCCTCAGGATTGGACACACCCGGCTTACACATTCCTATCTCCTAGAAAAGTCCAGTCCACCGTTATGCAGCTTTTGTGGCGTAAACATTACTGTTCGTCATATTCTCACCGATTGCCATGGATATACCACCGAACGCGCCTTATGCCATCTTGATACCAGCATAGACATCATCCTATCACCCGACCCCAAATGTCAGCGAAAACTCCTCAAATTCCTCCGTATGACAAACCTTTATGAAGAAATTTAGTTTATCAGAATAATATGTGTCGTAAATTAATATTGATCTTAATTTGATAATTAAATAAATTGATCTTCCTTTTAGTTTTAAGCTTAGTTTTAAGGTAACCGAGCAAACTCGGATTAAGGTTTACACAGGGAGGAAATGCCCTGGGTAAGAAGATTGTTAGGTTTAAGTAGTTTCCGAAGAGGCGAATGAAGCCGAAAGGCTCAAAGTCTCTATAAAAATCAATAAAAAAAAAAGAACGCAATCACATGTTGAATCATACACATCGTGTCCCAGTGTTGAGTGAATTTTTCCGTCGAAATGGCACCCAAACCAGTGGAAAAGCTGCGAAGAAGTCTGGCAAGGCCCAGAAAAATATTTCCAAGTCCGACAAGAAAAAAGAAGCGCAAGACCCGCAAGGAAAGCTACGCTATTTACATCTACAAAGTGTTGAAGCAAGTCCACCCGGATACTGGCATTTCTTCGAAGGCCATGAGCATCATGAACAGTTTCGTCAACGATATCTTCGAACGCATTGCTGCTGAGGCATCCCGCTTGGCGCACTACAACAAGCGTTCGACGATCACGTCCCGCGAAATCCAAACCGCTGTTCGTCTGCTGCTGCCTGGTGAGCTTGCCAAGCACGCCGTCTCCGAAGGAACGAAGGCTGTCACAAAGTACACCAGCTCGAAGTAAGCCACTGAAATGATTGGCTTCATTCTCTCAAATCGGTCCTTTTCAGGACCACAAATCGCATTCAAACAAAGAATTATCCTTCGTTTCATCTGCACCAGCGAATTAGCGCTGTAATTTCAGGGTGTCCGTCTTCGTCAACGTTATTGTTCAGTTTGTTGCGTTTGCCTGTACAAAATGGCATTAGTGCAGGTAAACGCAGCCATATCCTAGGTTTGTTTGCGAACTATGTCATCCACAATGATGCTGTGATTCACATTAAAGTTCTGCGTTGTTCATTGTAAATACTAATGTTAAATGGAACCTTAGCACATTAAAAAAAAAACAAAACATTTAAAAAAAGTCCGCACTGTTTGGAAGCGTTTTGCGTGGTGAAATTGCAAATGGAGTTTCGTGTATCATGAATTTTGAATAGAAGTTGTTTCGCTCGTTGTACGACAATCATTTTTTAATTTAAATTTTCCTCGCGCATACGAGGTTAATTTATCGACAAAGCAACCAATAGCAGCTTATGTGTCGTGAGTCAAATGTTGTTATAGATTTGTTTGATTTTAAACTTGCTAATAAGTATTGAAGGGTCGTCTTCTTGAGCATTTTAATTTACGTTTGTATAAGCATCAGTTAAGCTGTTTGAGTTGAATATTTGTTGTAAAATATATATTCATCCTGTTCATTCGTAGTTTGTTGTAAGCAGCGATGTTGGTATAGTAGTCATAGGTAATATAGATGGTAATAAAGTATTGATCAATATAGTCAAAATCCTCAGATGCCCTATTAAAAGCGAAACTTTGACAAGAAAAAGTTAAAATACCTCTCATAACGATGATTATTTAAAACAAATTTTACCCCTTTTCACACTTTCCTCGTTATAACAAAACGACCTACATGAAGGCTTGCATTCGTATGTACAATTTCATAATAGCAATCGAAAGAAAATTCTTGATGTGTTCAACAGTATTGGTGGTCCTGAAAAGGACCGTTTTGAGAAGGAAATGCCCCGTTTAGACAGGGACCGCTTCCGGATGCATGGACGATTTAGGCACGCTCTCCGCGGATGCGACGGGCCAGCTGGATGTCCTTGGGCATGATGGTGACGCGCTTGGCGTGGATGGCGCACAGATTCGTGTCTTCGAACAGACCAACCAGATACGCCTCGCTGGCTTCCTGCAGCGCCATGACGGCTGAGCTCTGGAAGCGGAGATCAGTCTTGAAGTCCTGGGCGATCTCACGCACCAAGCGCTGGAAGGGCAGCTTGCGGATGAGCAGCTCGGTCGACTTCTGGTAGCGACGGATTTCTCGGAGGGCCACCGTTCCCGGACGGTAACGATGCGGCTTCTTCACTCCTCCGGTGGCCGGGGCACTTTTACGAGCAGCCTTGGTGGCCAGCTGCTTGCGAGGAGCCTTACCTCCAGTCGATTTACGAGCGGTTTGCTTGGTACGAGCCATTTCACTTCGGTAGCGTAGGTTTCGTTGGGCACGAAGCGAACTTGTTTCTTTAACAAAAGTTGAACGTAAAATGATGAAACTGCTCGAACAACAGCTCTATTTATGCGCTTGTCAACCCTCATTTTCTCTCATCTTAAGAGCAAGGGGAAATGCGTGGATGAAAAAGTACAAATAGGGACGTTGAGCTCGAAAACGCTCATTCGTGATCGTCAATTTGAAGTGTGAACATCGTGAACGTACAATCCTGTGCTCATCATGACTGGAAGAGGAAAGGGAGGAAAAGGTTTGGGTAAAGGAGGAGCCAAGCGTCACCGAAAAGTGCTGCGAGATAACATCCAGGGCATTACCAAGCCCGCCATCCGCCGTTTGGCTCGGCGCGGAGGAGTGAAACGTATCTCCGGCCTCATCTACGAGGAAACCCGTGGCGTCCTGAAAGTGTTTCTGGAGAATGTGATCCGTGATGCGGTCACTTACACTGAACACGCCAAGCGTAAGACCGTCACCGCTATGGATGTGGTGTATGCTCTGAAGCGTCAGGGCCGCACTCTGTACGGTTTCGGAGGTTAAATTCAACGTGCTCTAACAAACCTCCAAATGGAGTCTCAAATCAAACGGTCCTTTTCAGGACCACAATACATTACTCAAGAGCTGTGTCTTTCGCAACATTAAAATGTTTTATTTGAGAGAAAAAATGTCTTTGATGGCTTCTGATGGTGGGCGTATAACATTTTACTCGCATAACAAGCACTCACACTGCTGTATATTCAGTGCATTTACATGAGATGTCGTTTTGTTAATGTGATTTTTAACTTATACGTGTGCGTTTGAAGCGTTCTCAAAGGCAACGGTTAAAGCGTTGGTTAAAATGAATCATTTTTCTTTCTTGCTTTTTTATCTAAATTTTCTAATAAAAATATTTTTTAGGGCAAACCTCTAATCTTCTTGAAGCAACAATCGCCGCGTGGATCATACCGTTTTTTTGCATCAGCTCGAATATGACTTAAACATTTGCATCGTTCCTATATACTTGGGATAACTCATCAAAAAAGGAAAACTGGTGATAAAAACTACACCGTTTACATCAAGTTTGTGAATTTATTATAACAGCTAACAGCGTCAATGCTGCCTTTGACTCCGTAAATCACTCAACGCTAATTTCAAAACTATCAAGCTATTGGCTCTCCTGTTATTTAAGTGTTTGACATGTTACAATGAATATTTCGTCCGGAGTTCCACAAGGCAGTATTCTCGGCCCTATTCTTTTAAAATTTTCATAGATCAATGTTATGTACGTTATACCAGATTGCGAAAAATTGTTTTATGCAGATGAAATGAAAACGTTCCTACCGGTATCTGATCAAACCGATTGTTTAACTGTTCTAAATTGTTTAATTGGATTTAACCCATGGTGGAATTCCAATTTGATGCGTCTCAACATATCAAAATGCTCTGTTACATCCTGCCCTAGGAACATTTTAGAAAATATTAGAAGACTGGAAAATATTAGAAAGAAAAAACAAAGAATATAAATGTTAATGCGGCATTGTATAGGATTTTCCCTTTCACTACAAAATTAAAATCTATGGCTCTAGTATTCTCTAGGAAAATACCAACACAATTATTCATTCATATTCTTTGGAAAGGGCTAACAAGTCTCAAGCAAGAGCTACCCGTCAGATACTTTAAGTAAGATTTGCTAGCAAAATGATATGAAGATGTAGAATTAACTCAAACTCCAAAGTCTATGCTGTTAACTGAATGCCATATATTTTCTTGGGATACTGACTTCATTTGGTATACTGACTTAGCGATGCTCCGCGACCGATGTTTCCATTTTAATTTTTACAATTGGTGATTTTTCCCCACCTTCCGTTATCATACAAATGTTTCCCAGTTATTATCCAAGACAAACACCCTTGGACCTCATAGATCGCATAATTAATTATTTGGTAAAAGTAACGCTCAGCCCTCTACGTTACGCTAGCGTTACACGTAACGCTTGTTTAGCGCAAACTCAAGCATCATTTTTTAAAGCCTGGTTTTACCGTCATGTATAAGCAAAACGAATAGATAATCAATCATGTTGTATTTTTGATTATTTTTATGCAATAATGAGAATATGACAAAATTGAAAACAAATAAAAAGAAGTTCAGGAATCATCTTTGAAGAGAAGACTTATGGAAAATATATGAATACAAAAAATTATCACATTATTATTATATTTTTTATTTTTTACATCAATAACCGATGCTTATAACTACTTTGAGAAATATTTTAATACAATTCTACAAATGGATATGGATGTTATCATAAAAAACTTAGTTATTTATTTGTCAAACTATTGGTATTACAAGAATTTTTAATGTCATAAAAGTATTTTTTAACCTCGTTAAGCGCCCTTGCAAAAAGCCCTCGCACCCAAAGCAACTATCATTCCAAATTGCCATAAACGTAAACGTTATGTTTATGTTTATTTGTCTATCGATGGACAATAATGCCCTCTCGAACCATTTTAGCAATGTTTTACAATGAGTTCTTTACAATGGATTACAATAACATAAAACATAAAACATGACATAAAAATGTGCACTATGGAACCAAATTTAACACAGAAACACGATCATTAAACTCAGTTGGCGAAATCCTCGGCTCAAAAGCGTCGCTGACTGCGTTGAAAGCACGGCACATGAGTAGGAATGGGTCAGAGGAGCCAAATTGCGTTCTACGATCGTCGAGGGCCAACATTGCCCGAGTCCGGAGCGGCCTGGCCGGAACGTACAGGTTGATGGCAGCCAGTAGTGACGGAGAGTCAATACGGCCGTCGAGAAGTCCCGTGATGAACGACAACCTGGCTTTTCGTATACGCTCACTTAGGGTGGGTAGCCCGAGTAGTAAACACCTAGTCCGGTAATCGAGCCTTTGGTTCCATGAGCGAAGTGCAAATCGTGAAATTTTGCGCTGGATTGATTCCAATCGAGCTAACGGACGCGCTGCAGTTGGCCACCATACGATATTTGCATATTCCATTAATGACCGGATAAGTGAGCAATAGAGCGCCTTGGTGCAAGGTATATCAATAAGCTCGCGAGTCATATTGATAACTAGTCCTAGCATTCTATTGCTGGTGGCTACTACGTGATCCAGCTGATCCTTAAATGATAGTTTTGTATCGAGCAAAACACCTAGATCCTTAACACATTGTTTTCGCGCCAAGGACTGTCCATCAAGCGCATATTCATACAATGATGGGCAGCGAGAACGACTGAAAGTAATGGCTTCACATTTATGTGTGCATAGGGATAAAGCATTACGGTTGCACCAACACTGGAACTCATGCAAGGAAGTTTGCAGTCGGGCGTGGTCTTCTGGTTCACGAATAACACGAAAAATTTTCGCGTCATCTGCGTACAGTAGATGATTATCAGCCGGAAGGATCAATGTCGCGTCGTTGATGAAAAGAAGGAACAGCAAAGGACCCAGGTTGCTGCCCTGCGGGACTCCAGAAGATGCATGCACTGGACTTGACATGTACGGGCCTAACTTCACAGAATATTGACGATCTGTAAGGTACGATCTAAGCCACATTATCATAGGGTTTGGGAGACCAAGTAAGTCGAGTTTCGCTAGCAAGATGGAGTGCGATACACTGTCGAATGCTGCCTTGATATCCGTGTAAATAGCATCTAGTTGTAAACCGTTATCGATAGATTTATGGCATTTGCTAACACATTCTAGTAGATTAGTCGTTGTAGATCGCCTGGGTACAAAACCATGTTGATTCACACTAATATAGTTGCAGGCCGAGGCCAACAATGGCTCGTAGATTAGCATTTCGAACACCTTTGCACACACGCTGAGTGAGGTTATGCCACGATAGTTTACAGCATCATTCTTAGGAAAGATTCCACATCTCAGGGACTCCTTAAAAATCTTCATCAGCGAGGGAGCAAGCGCAGAAGCACACCACTTTAGGATAACGGCCGGTATACCATCTGGGCCAGGGGTATATGAGGATTTGACACGTTTGATGGCAGAGGTGAACGTATCGACAGTGATGACTGGTAGCATAGGGAGCAGTGCACCAACAGGTGTGTTAGAGAGAGCATCGGCCACATCTTCTGGACCAGTAGTTTGAGAAGCGCATATATTAACGTTAATACTAATACAAACGTTAATAGGCAATCAATTCATTTCATGTGTTTAATTTATCTAAATAAACTTTCACTATTTTGTATTTTCTACTTTGGGAATATTACTCCAATCAAAAGCTGTTCGCGTTTTGAGAACTTTAAACTGTAAGACTATTTTGGCTATATCATCGTGCCTTAATGAATAATAATAAATCTGTATTGTAATTGTATTTTAAGTATTAAATCGCATTGATATCGAATTATCCTAAAGCAAATAACCAAAATTTTCTGCGAAATGTAAAATATTTTATATACAACAGGTGTGCACCGGTCGGTAGCGAAGATGACAAAAACTCTATAAAATGCTGCTTGGGAATTTTAAAACGGCAAGTAACGCTACTCCTATGTAACGTAGAGGGCTGAGCCTTACTTTTACCAATTATTTAGATGGCGTTACTACCGGTTGCAGAGACTTTGATCACCACTAGATGGCGTTATTGAATGTGGAGTGACATATGCGTTAGGGGCATTTCAATCCATTGTATTTTATTGGCATTCCTACTTTGCAAATGAAAGTATCGTTTTAAAAAAGAAATACTATAAAATGCTACACATATTTGGGTACATGGTTATGTAGATGACGGGTAAAAGGAATCATTGTTGAGATTGTTTGTTTGTATGAATCTTCCTTATTTTTGGTCCCCCTGTTTTAAAGCCATTTCCAACATTTCCCGATATAAAGAAAATCAAACTTTTGTGAGAACTTAATTTCTCCTTAATGCAACACATTTTTCGTTGACCGATACTTTCAACATTTTCTCGTGGTTAACGATAAATCAGGTAAAAGTGTCCTTTACTGTTTTCAGAAAAGGTCAACACACAAGTATCACTGCTTGCATTTCTATGGTAAAACCAACTCTCTTGACAAAGCTACCTGGAAAAATGCACACATCGCTAACGATATGCTGCATTTTGTAAAATTCGTAGTGATGGGTTACAGAATTAAAAACATCAAATGATGCTTTTTGTGCCAACGAAAGGCACATTTTTTACCTACATTTTGTACACAGTTTTATGCACGGTTCTTGATATATCGGGATTTTTTTCCTTTCTAGTTCTCCCATATCAGCATAAATCGAATAAAATGTCTTTGGCAAAGTTATTTGTCGCCCTGAAAAGGACGGTTTTGGGTTTGAGATGAAGGAAGCTTTGTCACACAGTTTAAGCCTTCTTTTCGGTCTTCTTGGGCAGCAGCACGGCCTGAATGTTGGGCAGCACACCACCCTGAGCGATGGTTACTCCGGACAGCAGCTTGTTCAACTCCTCGTCGTTGCGGATGGCCAGCTGCAGATGACGCGGGATGATGCGCGTCTTCTTGTTGTCACGGGCAGCGTTTCCGGCCAACTCAAGCACTTCAGCGGCCAAGTATTCCATGACGGCTGCCAGATACACGGGTGCTCCGGCACCGACGCGCTCGGCATAGTTACCCTTGCGCAGGAGACGATGAATACGACCAACGGGGAACTGAAGACCGGCACGGTTGGAACGGGACTTTGCCTTTCCCTTTACCTTTCCTCCCTTTCCACGGCCAGACATGGTTAGATTTGATTGGGGAACGTTTGTAAGGGATCACGAACAACACGATGTTCCCTTTGAGAAGGGTCTTTTATACTTTTTTTTTTTTTGTTATTGATTTTTATAGAGACTTTGAGCCTTTCGGCTTCATTCGCCTCTTCGGAAACTACTTAAACCTAACAATCTTCTTACCCAGGGCATTTCCTCCCTGTGTAAACCTTAATCCGAGTTTGCTCGGTTACCTTAAAACTAAGCTTAAAACTAAAAGGAAGATCAATTTATTTAATTATCAAATTAAGATCAATATTAATTTACGACACATATTATTCTGATAAACTAAATTTCTTCATAAAGGTTTGTCATACGGAGGAATTTGAGGAGTTTTCGCTGACATTTGGGGTCGGGTGATAGGATGATGTCTATGCTGGTATCAAGATGGCATAAGGCGCGTTCGGTGGTATATCCATGGCAATCGGTGAGAATATGACGAACAGTAATGTTTACGCCACAAAAGCTGCATAACGGTGGACTGGACTTTTCTAGGAGATAGGAATGTGTAAGCCGGGTGTGTCCAATCCTGAGGCGTGATAGCACTCGTTGGTTCTGGCTGGAGTGTGTGTCTTTCCAGGCTGTTGTTGATGGTTTGATGGTTCGAAGAATAGAATTTTGTTTCCGGTGCCAGGTGAGGTTCCATTTTTGTCAACTATTGTTTTGCTCCATTTGTTGAAGTCTCTGCGGGCTATGGTTGTGTTGTTTTCTGGAGGACGGAGCCGACCCTGGTTTGCAAGTTGGTCAGCTTTTCTCGTTTCCGCTGATACTCGAGTGACCAGGTATCCAGCAGAATGTTATAACCGGGGAGTTATCTAGTTGATCTAATAGTTGGATGTACGGATCTCGGATGTTACCATGTTCTAGGGCGGCTAAAACACTGGCACTGTCGGTGAAAATAATATTTGGTTTATTAAGGCAAATACCTTCTTGCGCGGCGACTATCATGGCTATTGCTTCAGCTGAGAATATAGAGGTATGGTCTGGTAGTTTGATGGCACAACTGTTGTTGGAGGAGAAAATACCGAAACCGGCGGATTCATTAAGGACAGAGCCGTCGGTAAAGATATGATGGTGATTCTGGTATTTGCTTTGGATGAGACTGGTAAAATGATGGCCGGCGATATGGCTGCAATTTCCTGCACGTAGTTTATCTTTTAAAGACCAGTCAATTGTAGGCGGTTGACGATACCAAGGGCGTCCTCCGCGTCCGGTAAGCTTGCTGATATGGGGAAGCTGGTTGTTGGTAAGGGCATGAAATTGTGCATTGACTCTGTTGATAAATGATTCGGCTTTGATGTCCTTCTCTAGGATGCGTCCTGCTGCTGCTGTTAATCTGTTGGTGATAATGTAATCAAAAGGAAGAAGTCCGCTCTCACAAAGTAGAGAGAGGATTGGACTGGTGCAGAAGGCTCCAGTTGAAAGGCGGATGGCTGTATGGTATATGGGAGCAATACGCTTCTCAAAGTTTTCTCGTTGCCGAGAGACAATCTCAATACCGTAGAGAATTTTGGGAAGCAGCCAGCTATTGAGGATCTGCAGAAGTGTTAGACGTGATGCACGATGTTGTCCAGCTCCTAACATCCTAAAGAGGTTCAGTCTGGTTTTTGCTTCTTTTCTTATCCGGTTGGAGTGGGGAATGAAAGTAAGTTTTGTGTCAAATGTAACACCTAATATTTTCGCTGAGTTTACATTTGGTATGATGTGGTTGTGAAGTTTGATTGGTAGTTTGCGATGAAAGCCCATTTTGCAGATATGAAGGATTTGAGATTTGGAATGGGATATTTCATGACCTGTCCACCGAGACCATTGCCTTATCTTGTCAACTCCTTTTGGAGAAGCTGACGAGACGTGCTAACAGATCTCGATGAAGAGACCAGAATGATATCATCAGCATAGACAAAAGGTTTGATTTCATATGGAATGGAGCAAAACAGAGATTCTATACTGATAAGGAAAAGTGTAGGAGAAAGGATGGCGCCCTGAGGGACACCGTTTTCTAGAGGATATGGATTAGAAACACTATTACCGATTAGGACTCTAAATGATCTGTCTGTAAAAAAATTGTCTATGAAATTAGTGAGCCGGCCACCAAAGCCCCAAAAAGCTAGTTGAGAAAGAATGGAATGGCGCCAAGTGCGATCAAAAGCTTTGGAAATATCTATGATGGCAAAGTCTATGTGATGATCCTGGTCTATTGATTTTTGAATAGTATCATCTAATTTGGCAAAATATGTTTCGTGCCCAACCCGCTCCGAAAAGCGTGTTGGTCAGAGCTAAGCAGGTTTCTGTCTTCTAATTCTTGCGAGAGGCGGCGATTAACCATGCGTTCTAAAACTTTACCCATGCAGCTAAGGAGGGAGATTGGACGGTAGCTATCAACGTTGTGGTTAGGTTTGTTAGGTTTGGGTATGGGGATAGTTAAACTACTTTTCCAATCATTAGGAATATTACCAGAAGACCAAATACTATTGTAAATGTTAAGAAGGGTGGATTTAGATTCTACAGGGAGGTTTTGCAGTAAGGGATATCCTATGTTATCGGGACCAGCAGATCTACCTTTACATTTCCTTATTGCCCAATGGAGTTCAGTTAATGTGAAAAGACTATTGTATTTATGTTCAGTGGCATCAGGGAAAGAAATTGGAACAGATTCAGTGTTAAGTTTATGGGTTTGAAAATTACTCGGATAATTGTGTGTGGCAGAAACATCAGAAAAGTGGATGGCAAAGGCTTCAGGTACTTCAGCAGGGGCAATGATAGTGTCCTGGGTTTTGAGAACTATTGTGGAGCTTTGTTGATTTTTACCATTCAAACAACCGACTCGCCTCCACACTTCCTTGCTAGATAACTGAGGATTAATTTCATTAATGAAATTATCCCAGTAATTCTTTTTGGCAAGACGAACTGCTTCCTTGGCAAGTCGATTGGCTGTACGAAATTCCTCAGCAAAAATTGGTGTGAAAAAATTATCCGGATTTTTGCTAGCTCGGCGGAATTTACGCAAAGCAGCTCTGCGAGCTTTAATAGCTGCAGCAACTGTTGCGTTCCACCATGGCTCACATCTTTTTCCAGGTTTTCCAGTTGTACGGGGAATACTCCGAGAAGCGGCGTATTCAATGCATGCAGTAAAGCGAGAGAGAAGGGGATTTTCATCAAGTGGAAGATTGAATATTATTTCTCTTTGATATGCTGCCCAATTGGCCTCCTCATATTTCCACCTGGGGCGGAGAAGAGGCCGCTGGGGATTTAAACTACTGTGGATTAAAAGTGGAAAATGATCACTACCATGAGTGTCATTAGAAAATGTAACTGTGAACTGCTGTGCCATAGAAGATGACACAGCGCAGTAGTCAAGTATGGAGCCTTTGCCGTTTATGGGAGAAATACGTGTAGCAGATCGGTTTGAAATTACTTCCAGACCAATTGTTTCAAAAACACAAGCAATGCTGTTCCCTCTGTTACATGAGGTCGAGCATCCCCAGGTGGTATGTTGGGCATTAAAATCCCCTAAAACAATTAAATTATTATTAATTTGCTGAAAGGTACTAGTGAGATCGGAAATTATTGTAAAGGGTTGATTGAATGAGAAAGATATAAACATACTATGGAGCATTGTACGGGAGAAGAAATTTCTACAACTACTGCGGGAAGATTAGTGGATATAGCTATTCTATTTGATGGAATGTGTTTTAAAATGCCTACAGCTACACTATGATGAGGTATGGTTGGGTGTATGTTAGTGTACCAATTGTATCTATTAAGAGGAGAGCTGAGGAGAGAGGGAACTGTCATTACTTCTTGAAGGGTGATTATTGTTGGATCGTGTCTATTGATTAGTAGTTTTAGTTCTTCTATATTTTGGTTCATGCTTCTGATATTCCAGGATAATGCAAATATGGATGAATAGTTATTCGATTGATATGATGAATTGAATTATGTAGTAAAGGAAAAATGGATAAAAGTTTATGCTTATAATCAGAAGGATATTGTTAATATTGAAATTATAAACTAATCTACAGATTTCGTGTTAGACCTAAGAGTTTTTTTAGAGGCAACAGAGGGAGAAGGATTGGATGTGGGAGGGTCGGGGGATTGGGATGAGGGAGAGATGGGGATGATTTTTCGGGGTTGGGATTCCTCTTCCGAGGAGGGGTGTTCTTTTGGTGGGAACGTTTCCGTTTGTTAGTGGTGTTATTTTGTTCGTCTGCGTCATTTTGTTTTACATGTTTTACTTTTTCTACTTTTTCGTCTTCATTATCTTCTTCAGTTTCTTCTTCAGTGCTTTCTTCCGTGCTTTCTTCCGTGCTAAAATCGTCTAATTCTTCTTCACTTTCATCCTCTTCAATTTCCATTTGAGATTCTATTTTCTTTTTTCTAAACTCTTTCAAAATTCTTGCACATTCTTTTCATAGTTTTATCCTGATCTTCGATTTTTGTTGTTAGATTAGTTGCTGTTTGTGTAAGCAAAATTATCATTTTTCTAGAGATTCATTCTTTTTCTTGAGTTCTTCAATTTGGGTGTCTTTTTCATCTACTGTGTGTGTCTGTTGTGCGTATGTGATGCGGTTTTGAATGGGACTAGAATTTGTGGAATGGGTAGCATTAAGCAGAACTTTACGTGCCTCACCGTAAGAACAGTTGTTGTCGATCTTGTACTTGATGACCTGTTCTTCTTGAATGTAGCGGGGACAGGTACGAGACGTGGTGCTGTGGTTGTCCTTGCAGTTTATGCACACGGGATCTACGGTGCACTCTCCATGCGCAGGGGTACCACAGTTAGTGCAGGTAGGCGACAGTTTACAGTGAATCTGTGTATGTCCAAACTGTCCACACTTAAAACACTGCATTGGTTTCGGGTAATAGGCTCTTGTTTTTACTTGTAAAGCACCAAGGCGAATAAACTCCGGAATGGAGGTAGCATTGATTCGAAGCAGAAAAATGTTTGTTGGCACAATTTCACCATTCACTTTACGCGTAAAACGTCGAGCATTCATTACTTTTTGGTCACTCAAGTTCTCCAAAATATCTTCATCACTTAATCCTTTTAGATCCGGAGCAAAAATTACACACTGAACACTATTGAGGGTCACATGAGGAGCAACTTTCACAAGGGATCCATCGATTAACTTTGTAATTTTTGAAGCTTCTCGAAGTGGCTTTGGTTCCTAGTTTTCAGCAAAAGCTTCTTTCCACTGTCGATTTTACGGCCAAACTCACTAAGATCACTGCCAACGGCGTCCTTGATGGTTTTACCTACGATGAACGGGTTTACGGGCAAGACAGAATCATTTGCCATTTGAAGCACCAAATACTTTAGTTCACCATTCTCATTGTCTTTGTCCATCCACGGGGGCATAGGTCTCACTCTACGAGTGGTCGCGGGAGGGAAAATTCCCCCCTAAGGGGGGAGGGTCTGACATGTTGTCGGCCCAATGTAAAAATGTATCTTTTAAAACAACTGTTTATTTCAATTTCAAATCACTGTTAAAATCACAAAATCACCACACCAACAAACACTTCACTGTGATACAGATATTATCCCTAACCACGTAAAACCAGTCCTGAAAAGGACTGCATTGAACGGCTAAGGTAACAGTTAACACTTCACAGCAAGGTCGCACACGAAACAAAGAGGAAAATACCGGGTAACAAATCACAGACTACAGAGCAGGAGGTATAAGAAATACGTCCGCACACTTCAGCTGTCACAAGTCGATTGTTGTCTTTTTATACTAGAACAATTTTGACCCGACCGATGCTTATATAGCAGCTCATTCGTGCTGCCCGATACTCGTTTGGAATTTTTCGAGCTGCACGATACGTATTCTCTCTCACAGCCCGTTATAAGCGATCGGAGAGCTTGGAATTTTTCTAGAACGCAATCACATGTTGAATCATACACATCGTGTCCCAGTGTTGAGTGAATTTTTCCGTCGAAATGGCACCCAAAACCAGTGGAAAAGCTGCGAAGAAGTCTGGCAAGGCCCAAAAAATATTTCCAAGTCCGACAAGAAAAAGAAGCGCAAGACCCGCAAGGAAAGCTACGCTATTTACATCTACAAAGTGTTGAAGCAAGTCCACCCGGATACTGGCATTTCTTCGAAGGCCATGAGCATCATGAACAGTTTCGTCAACGATATCTTCGAACGCATTGCTGCTGAGGCATCCCGCTTGGCGCACTACAACAAGCGTTCGACGATCACGTCCCGCGAAATCCAAACCGCTGTTCGTCTGCTGCTGCCTGGTGAGCTTGCCAAGCACGCCGTCTCCGAAGGAACGAAGGCTGTCACAAAGTACACCAGCTCGAAGTAAGCCACTGAAATGATTGGCTTCATTCTCTCAAATCGGTCCTTTTCAGGACCACAAATCGCATTCAAACAAAGAATTATCCTTCGTTTCATCTGCACCAGCGAATTAGCGCTGTAATTTCAGGGTGTCCGTCTTCGTCAACGTTATTGTTCAGTTTGTTGCGTTTGCCTGTACAAAATGGCATTAGTGCAGGTAAACGCAGCCATATCCTAGGTTTGTTTGCGAACTATGTCATCCACAATGATGCTGTGATTCACATTAAAGTTCTGCGTTGTTCATTGTAAATACTAATGTTAAATGGAACCTTAGCACATTAAAAAAAAAACAAAACATTTAAAAAAGTCCGCACTGTTTGGAAGCGTTTTGCGTGGTGAAATTGCAAATGGAGTTTCGTGTATCATGAATTTTGAATAGAAGTTGTTTCGCTCGTTGTACGACAATCATTTTTTAATTTAAATTTTCCTCGCGCATACGAGGTTAATTTATCGACAAAGCAACCAATAGCAGCTTATGTGTCGTGAGTCAAATGTTGTTATAGATTTGTTTGATTTTAAACTTGCTAATAAGTATTGAAGGGTCGTCTTCTTGAGCATTTTAATTTACGTTTGTATAAGCATCAGTTAAGCTGTTTGAGTTGAATATTTGTTGTAAAATATATATTCATCCTGTTCATTCGTAGTTTGTTGTAAGCAGCGATGTTGGTATAGTAGTCATAGGTAATATAGATGGTAATAAAGTATTGATCAATATAGTCAAAATCCTCAGATGCCCTATTAAAAAGCGAAACTTTGACAAGAAAAAGTTAAAATACCTCTCATAACGATGATTATTTAAAACAAATTTTACCCCTTTTCACACTTTCCTCGTTATAACAAAACGACCTACATGAAGGCTTGCATTCGTATGTACAATTTCATAATAGCAATCGAAAGAAAATTCTTGATGTGTTCAACAGTATTGGTGGTCCTGAAAAGGACCGTTTTGAGAAGGAAATGCCCCGTTTAGACAGGGACCGCTTCCGGATGCATGGACGATTTAGGCACGCTCTCCGCGGATGCGACGGGCCAGCTGGATGTCCTTGGGCATGATGGTGACGCGCTTGGCGTGGATGGCGCACAGATTCGTGTCTTCGAACAGACCAACCAGATACGCCTCGCTGGCTTCCTGCAGCGCCATGACGGCTGAGCTCTGGAAGCGGAGATCAGTCTTGAAGTCCTGGGCGATCTCACGCACCAAGCGCTGGAAGGGCAGCTTGCGGATGAGCAGCTCGGTCGACTTCTGGTAGCGACGGATTTCTCGGAGGGCCACCGTTCCCGGACGGTAACGATGCGGCTTCTTCACTCCTCCGGTGGCCGGGGCACTTTTACGAGCAGCCTTGGTGGCCAGCTGCTTGCGAGGAGCCTTACCTCCAGTCGATTTACGAGCGGTTTGCTTGGTACGAGCCATTTCACTTCGGTAGCGTAGGTTTCGTTGGGCACGAAGCGAACTTGTTTCTTTAACAAAAGTTGAACGTAAAATGATGAAACTGCTCGAACAACAGCTCTATTTATGCGCTTGTCAACCCTCATTTTCTCTCATCTTAAGAGCAAGGGGAAATGCGTGGATGAAAAAGTACAAATAGGGACGTTGAGCTCGAAAACGCTCATTCGTGATCGTCAATTTGAAGTGTGAACATCGTGAACGTACAATCCTGTGCTCATCATGACTGGAAGAGGAAAGGGAGGAAAAGGTTTGGGTAAAGGAGGAGCCAAGCGTCACCGAAAAGTGCTGCGAGATAACATCCAGGGCATTACCAAGCCCGCCATCCGCCGTTTGGCTCGGCGCGGAGGAGTGAAACGTATCTCCGGCCTCATCTACGAGGAAACCCGTGGCGTCCTGAAAGTGTTTCTGGAGAATGTGATCCGTGATGCGGTCACTTACACTGAACACGCCAAGCGTAAGACCGTCACCGCTATGGATGTGGTGTATGCTCTGAAGCGTCAGGGCCGCACTCTGTACGGTTTCGGAGGTTAAATTCAACGTGCTCTAACAAACCTCCAAATGGAGTCTCAAATCAAACGGTCCTTTTCAGGACCACAATACATTACTCAAGAGCTGTGTCTTTCGCAACATTAAAATGTTTTATTTGAGAGAAAAATGTCTTTGATGGCTTCTGATGGTGGGCGTATAACATTTTACTCGCATAACAAGCACTCACACTGCTGTATATTCAGTGCATTTACATGAGATGTCGTTTTGTTAATGTGATTTTTAACTTATACGTGTGCGTTTGAAGCGTTCTCAAAGGCAACGGTTAAAGCGTTGGTTAAAATGAATCATTTTTCTTTCTTGCTTTTTTTATCTAAATTTTCTAATAAAAATATTTTTTAGGGCAAACCTCTAATCTTCTTGAAGCAACAATCGCCGCGTGGATCATACCGTTTTTTTTTTGCATCAGCTCGAATATGACTTAAACATTTGCATCGTTCCTATATACTTGGGATAACTCATCAAAAAAGGAAAACTGGTGATAAAAAACTACACCGTTTACATCAAGTTTGTGAATTTATTATAACAGCTAACAGCGTCAATGCTGCCTTTGACTCCGTAAATCACTCAACGCTAATTTCAAAACTATCAAGCTATTGGCTCTCCTGTTATTTAAGTGTTTGACATGTTACAATGAATATTTCGTCCGGAGTTCCACAAGGCAGTATTCTCGGCCCTATTCTTTTTAAAATTTTCATAGATCAATGTTATGTACGTTATACCAGATTGCGAAAAATTGTTTTATGCAGATGAAATGAAAACGTTCCTACCGGTATCTGATCAAACCGATTGTTTAACTGTTCTAAATTGTTTAATTGGATTTAACCCATGGTGGAATTCCAATTTGATGCGTCTCAACATATCAAAATGCTCTGTTACATCCTGCCCTAGGAACATTTTAGAAAATATTAGAAGACTGGAAAATATTAGAAAGAAAAAACAAAGAATATAAATGTTAATGCGGCATTGTATAGGATTTTCCCTTTCACTACAAAATTAAAATCTATGGCTCTAGTATTCTCTAGGAAAATACCAACACAATTATTCATTCATATTCTTTGGAAAGGGCTAACAAGTCTCAAGCAAAAGCTACCCGTCAGATACTTTAAGTAAGATTTGCTAGCAAAATGATATGAAGATGTAGAATTAACTCAAACTCCAAAGTCTATGCTGTTAACTGAATGCCATATATTTTCTTGGGATACTGACTTCATTTGGTATACTGACTTAGCGATGCTCCGCGACCGATGTTTCCATTTTAATTTTTACAATTGGTGATTTTTCCCCACCTTCCGTTATCATACAAATGTTTCCCAGTTATTATCCAAGACAAACACCCTTGGACCTCATAGATCGCATAATTAATTATTTGGTAAAAGTAACGCTCAGCCCTCTACGTTACGCTAGCGTTACACGTAACGCTTGTTTAGCGCAAACTCAAGCATCATTTTTTAAAGCCTGGTTTTACCGTCATGTATAAGCAAAACGAATAGATAATCAATCATGTTGTATTTTTGATTATTTTTATGCAATAATGAGAATATGACAAAATTGAAAACAAATAAAAAGAAGTTCAGGAATCATCTTTGAAGAGAAGACTTATGGAAAATATATGAATACAAAAAATTATCACATTATTATTATATTTTTTATTTTTTACATCAATAACCGATGCTTATAACTACTTTGAGAAATATTTTAATACAATTCTACAAATGGATATGGATGTTATCATAAAAAAACTTAGTTATTTATTTGTCAAACTATTGGTATTACAAGAATTTTTAATGTCATAAAAGTATTTTTTAACCTCGTTAAGCGCCCTTGCAAAAAAAGCCCTCGCACCCAAAGCAACTATCATTCCAAATTGCCATAAACGTAAACGTTATGTTTATGTTTATTTGTCTATCGATGGACAATAATGGCCTCTCGAACCATTTTAGCAATGTTTTACAATGAGTTCTTTACAATGGATTACAATAACATAAAACATAAAACATGACATAAAAATGTGCACTATGGAACCAAATTTAACACAGAAACACGATCATTAAACTCAGTTGGCGAAATCCTCGGCTCAAAAGCGTCGCTGACTGCGTTGAAAGCACGGCACATGAGTAGGAATGGGTCAGAGGAGCCAAATTGCGTTCTACGATCGTCGAGGGCCAACATTGCCCGAGTCCGGAGCGGCCTGGCCGGAACGTACAGGTTGATGGCAGCCAGTAGTGACGGAGAGTCAATACGGCCGTCGAGAAGTCCCGTGATGAACGACAACCTGGCTTTTCGTATACGCTCACTTAGGGTGGGTAGCCCGAGTAGTAAACACCTAGTCCGGTAATCGAGCCTTTGGTTCCATGAGCGAAGTGCAAATCGTGAAATTTTGCGCTGGATTGATTCCAATCGAGCTAACGGACGCGCTGCAGTTGGCCACCATACGATATTTGCATATTCCATTAATGACCGGATAAGTGAGCAATAGAGCGCCTTGGTGCAAGGTATATCAATAAGCTCGCGAGTCATATTGATAACTAGTCCTAGCATTCTATTGCTGGTGGCTACTACGTGATCCAGCTGATCCTTAAATGATAGTTTTGTATCGAGCAAAACACCTAGATCCTTAACACATTGTTTTCGCGCCAAGGACTGTCCATCAAGCGCATATTCATACAATGATGGGCAGCGAGAACGACTGAAAGTAATGGCTTCACATTTATGTGTGCATAGGGATAAAGCATTACGGTTGCACCAACACTGGAACTCATGCAAGGAAGTTTGCAGTCGGGCGTGGTCTTCTGGTTCACGAATAACACGAAAAATTTTCGCGTCATCTGCGTACAGTAGATGATTATCAGCCGGAAGGATCAATGTCGCGTCGTTGATGAAAAGAAGGAACAGCAAAGGACCCAGGTTGCTGCCCTGCGGGACTCCAGAAGATGCATGCACTGGACTTGACATGTACGGGCCTAACTTCACAGAATATTGACGATCTGTAAGGTACGATCTAAGCCACATTATCATAGGGTTTGGGAGACCAAGTAAGTCGAGTTTCGCTAGCAAGATGGAGTGCGATACACTGTCGAATGCTGCCTTGATATCCGTGTAAATAGCATCTAGTTGTAAACCGTTATCGATAGATTTATGGCATTTGCTAACACATTCTAGTAGATTAGTCGTTGTAGATCGCCTGGGTACAAAACCATGTTGATTCACACTAATATAGTTGCAGGCCGAGGCCAACAATGGCTCGTAGATTAGCATTTCGAACACCTTTGCACACACGCTGAGTGAGGTTATGCCACGATAGTTTACAGCATCATTCTTAGGAAAAATTCCACATCTCAGGGACTCCTTAAAAATCTTCATCAGCGAGGGAGCAAGCGCAGAAGCACACCACTTTAGGATAACGGCCGGTATACCATCTGGGCCAGGGGTATATGAGGATTTGACACGTTTGATGGCAGAGGTGAACGTATCGACAGTGATGACTGGTAGCATAGGGAGCAGTGCACCAACAGGTGTGTTAGAGAGAGCATCGGCCACATCTTCTGGACCAGTAGTTTGAGAAGCGCATATATTAACGTTAATACTAATACAAACGTTAATAGGCAATCAATTCATTTCATGTGTTTAATTTATCTAAATAAACTTTCACTATTTTGTATTTTCTACTTTGGGAATATTACTCCAATCAAAAGCTGTTCGCGTTTTGAGAACTTTAAACTGTAAGACTATTTTGGCTATATCATCGTACCTTAATGAATAATAATAAATCTGTATTGTAATTGTATTTTAAGTATTAAATCGCATTGATATCGAATTATCCTAAAGCAAATAACCAAAATTTTCTGCGAAATGTAAAATATTTTATATACAACAGGTGTGCACCGGTCGGTAGCGAAGATGACAAAAACTCTATAAAATGCTGCTTGGGAATTTTAAAACGGCAAGTAACGCTACTCCTATGTAACGTAGAGGGCTGAGCCTTACTTTTACCAATTATTTAGATGGCGTTACTACCGGTTGCAGAGACTTTGATCACCACTAGATGGCGTTATTGAATGTGGAGTGACATATGCGTTAGGGGCATTTCAATCCATTGTATTTTATTGGCATTCCTACTTTGCAAATGAAAGTATCGTTTTAAAAAAGAAATACTATAAAATGCTACACATATTTGGGTACATGGTTATGTAGATGACGGGTAAAAGGAATCATTGTTGAGATTGTTTGTTTGTATGAATCTTCCTTATTTTTGGTCCCCCTGTTTTAAAGCCATTTCCAACATTTCCCGATATAAAGAAAATCAAACTTTTGTGAGAACTTAATTTCTCCTTAATGCAACACATTTTTCGTTGACCGATACTTTCAACATTTTCTCGTGGTTAACGATAAATCAGGTAAAAGTGTCCTTTACTGTTTTCAGAAAAGGTCAACACACAAGTATCACTGCTTGCATTTCTATGGTAAAACCAACTCTCTTGACAAAGCTACCTGGAAAAATGCACACATCGCTAACGATATGCTGCATTTTGTAAAATTCGTAGTGATGGGTTACAGAATTAAAAACATCAAATGATGCTTTTTGTGCCAAAGAAAGGCACATTTTTTACCTACATTTTGTACACAGTTTTATGCACGGTTCTTGATATATCGGGATTTTTTTCCTTTCTAGTTCTCCCATATCAGCATAAATCGAATAAAATGTCTTTGGCAAAGTTATTTGTCGCCCTGAAAAGGACGGTTTTGGGTTTGAGATGAAGGAAGCTTTGTCACACAGTTTAAGCCTTCTTTTCGGTCTTCTTGGGCAGCAGCACGGCCTGAATGTTGGGCAGCACACCACCCTGAGCGATGGTTACTCCGGACAGCAGCTTGTTCAACTCCTCGTCGTTGCGGATGGCCAGCTGCAGATGACGCGGGATGATGCGCGTCTTCTTGTTGTCACGGGCAGCGTTTCCGGCCAACTCAAGCACTTCAGCGGCCAAGTATTCCATGACGGCTGCCAGATACACGGGTGCTCCGGCACCGACGCGCTCGGCATAGTTACCCTTGCGCAGGAGACGATGAATACGGCCAACGGGGAACTGAAGACCGGCACGGTTGG
This sequence comes from Anopheles arabiensis, assembly GCF_016920715.1. Taxonomy (NCBI): domain Eukaryota; kingdom Metazoa; phylum Arthropoda; class Insecta; order Diptera; family Culicidae; genus Anopheles; species Anopheles arabiensis. The sequence continues at coordinate 87,299 of NW_024412076.1, read as the reverse complement.
AACGGGACTTTGCCTTTCCCTTTACCTTTCCTCCCTTTCCACGGCCAGACATGGTTAGATTTGATTGGGGAACGTTTGTAAGGGATCACGAACAACACGATGTTCCCTTTGAGAAGGGTCTTTTATACTAGAACAATTTTGACCCGACCGATGCTTATATAGCAGCTCATTCGTGCTGCCCGATACTCGTTTGGAATTTTTCGAGCTGCACGATACGTATTCTCTCTCACAGCCCGTTATAAGCGATCGGAGAGCTTGGAATTTTTCTAGAACGCAATCACATGTTGAATCATACACATCGTGTCCCAGTGTTGAGTGAATTTTTCCGTCGAAATGGCACCCAAAACCAGTGGAAAAGCTGCGAAGAAGTCTGGCAAGGCCCAAAAAATATTTCCAAGTCCGACAAGAAAAAGAAGCGCAAGACCCGCAAGGAAAGCTACGCTATTTACATCTACAAAGTGTTGAAGCAAGTCCACCCGGATACTGGCATTTCTTCGAAGGCCATGAGCATCATGAACAGTTTCGTCAACGATATCTTCGAACGCATTGCTGCTGAGGCATCCCGCTTGGCGCACTACAACAAGCGTTCGACGATCACGTCCCGCGAAATCCAAACCGCTGTTCGTCTGCTGCTGCCTGGTGAGCTTGCCAAGCACGCCGTCTCCGAAGGAACGAAGGCTGTCACAAAGTACACCAGCTCGAAGTAAGCCACTGAAATGATTGGCTTCATTCTCTCAAATCGGTCCTTTTCAGGACCACAAATCGCATTCAAACAAAGAATTATCCTTCGTTTCATCTGCACCAGCGAATTAGCGCTGTAATTTCAGGGTGTCCGTCTTCGTCAACGTTATTGTTCAGTTTGTTGCGTTTGCCTGTACAAAATGGCATTAGTGCAGGTAAACGCAGCCATATCCTAGGTTTGTTTGCGAACTATGTCATCCACAATGATGCTGTGATTCACATTAAAGTTCTGCGTTGTTCATTGTAAATACTAATGTTAAATGGAACCTTAGCACATTAAAAAAAAAACAAAACATTTAAAAAAGTCCGCACTGTTTGGAAGCGTTTTGCGTGGTGAAATTGCAAATGGAGTTTCGTGTATCATGAATTTTGAATAGAAGTTGTTTCGCTCGTTGTACGACAATCATTTTTTTAATTTAAATTTTCCTCGCGCATACGAGGTTAATTTATCGACAAAGCAACCAATAGCAGCTTATGTGTCGTGAGTCAAATGTTGTTATAGATTTGTTTGATTTTAAACTTGCTAATAAGTATTGAAGGGTCGTCTTCTTGAGCATTTTAATTTACGTTTGTATAAGCATCAGTTAAGCTGTTTGAGTTGAACATTTGTTGTAAAATATATATTCATCCTGTTCATTCGTAGTTTGTTGTAAGCAGCGATGTTGGTATAGTAGTCATAGGTAATATAGATGGTAATAAAGTATTGATCAATATAGTCAAAATCCTCAGATGCCCTATTAAAAAGCGAAACTTTGACAAGAAAAAGTTAAAATACCTCTCATAACGATGATTATTTAAAACAAATTTTACCCCTTTTCACACTTTCCTCGTTATAACAAAACGACCTACATGAAGGCTTGCATTCGTATGTACAATTTCATAATAGCAATCGAAAGAAAATTCTTGATGTGTTCAACAGTATTGGTGGTCCTGAAAAGGACCGTTTTGAGAAGGAAATGCCCCGTTTAGACAGGGACCGCTTCCGGATGCATGGACGATTTAGGCACGCTCTCCGCGGATGCGACGGGCCAGCTGGATGTCCTTGGGCATGATGGTGACGCGCTTGGCGTGGATGGCGCACAGATTCGTGTCTTCGAACAGACCAACCAGATACGCCTCGCTGGCTTCCTGCAGCGCCATGACGGCTGAGCTCTGGAAGCGGAGATCAGTCTTGAAGTCCTGGGCGATCTCACGCACCAAGCGCTGGAAGGGCAGCTTGCGGATGAGCAGCTCGGTCGACTTCTGGTAGCGACGGATTTCTCGGAGGGCCACCGTTCCCGGACGGTAACGATGCGGCTTCTTCACTCCTCCGGTGGCCGGGGCACTTTTACGAGCAGCCTTGGTGGCCAGCTGCTTGCGAGGAGCCTTACCTCCAGTCGATTTACGAGCGGTTTGCTTGGTACGAGCCATTTCACTTCGGTAGCGTAGGTTTCGTTGGGCACGAAGCGAACTTGTTTCTTTAACAAAAGTTGAACGTAAAATGATGAAACTGCTCGAACAACAGCTCTATTTATGCGCTTGTCAACCCTCATTTTCTCTCATCTTAAGAGCAAGGGGAAATGCGTGGATGAAAAAAGTACAAATAGGGACGTTGAGCTCGAAAACGCTCATTCGTGATCGTCCATTTAACGTTCAACCATACTTACCTGGCCATTCGTGATCGTCCATTATAAAAAGACATTCGACTTGTGACAGCTGAAGTGTGCGGACGTATTTCTTATACCTCCTGCTCTGTAGTCTGTGATTTGTTACCCGGTATTTTTCCTCTTTGTTTCGTGTGCGACCTTGCTGTGAAGTGTTACTTTTAGCCGTTCAATGCAGTCCTTTTCAGGACTGGTTTTACGTGGTTAGGGGTAATATCTGTATCACAGTGGAATGTTTGTTGGTGTGGTGATTCTGTGATTTAAACAGTGATTTGAAATTGAAATAAATAATTGTTTTAAAGAAATATTTTTACATTGGGCCGACAACATGTCAGACCCTCCCCCCTTAGGGGGGAATTTTCCCCCTCCCGGGACCACTCGTAGAGTGAGACCTATGCCCCCGTGGATGGACAAAGACAATGAGAATGGTGAACTAAAGTATTTGGTGCTTCAAATGGCAAATGATTCTGTCTTGCCCGTAAACCCGTTCATCGTAGGTAAAACCATCAAGGACGCCGTTGGCAGTGATCTTAGTGAGTTTGGCCGTAAAATCGACAGTGGAAAGAAGCTTTTGCTGAAAACTAGGAACCAAAGCCACTTCGAGAAGCTTCAAAAAATTACAAAGTTAATCGATGGAACCCTTGTGAAAGTTGCTCCTCATGTGACCCTCAATAGTGTTCAGTGTGTAATTTTTGCCCCGGATCTAAAAGGATTAAGTGATGAAGATATTCTGGAGAACTTGAGTGACCAAAAAGTAATGAATGTTCGGCGTTTTACGCGTAAAGTGAATGGTGAAATTGTACCAACAAATATTTTTCTGCTTCGAATCAATGCTACCTCCATTCCGGAGTTTATTCGCCTTGGTGCTTTACAAGTAAAAACAAGAGCCTATTACCCGAAACCAATGCAGTGTTTTAAGTGTGGACAGTTTGGACATACACAGATTCACTGTAAACTGTCGCCTACCTGCACTAACTGTGGTACCCCTGCGCATGGAGAGTGCACCGTAGATCCCGTGTGCATAAACTGCAAGGACAACCACAGCACCACGTCTCGTACCTGTCCCCGCTACATTCAAGAAGAACAGGTCATCAAGTACAAGATCGACAACAACTGTTCTTACGGTGAGGCACGTAAAGTTCTGCTTAATGCTACCCATTCCACAAATTCTAGTCCCATTCAAAACCGCATCACATACGCACAACAGACACACACAGTAGATGAAAAAGACACCCAAATTGAAGAACTCAAGAAAAAGAATGAATCTCTAGAAAAATGATAATTTTGCTTACACAAACAGCAACTAATCTAACAACAAAAATCGAAGATCAGGATAAAACTATGAAAAGAATGTGCAAGAATTTTGAAAAGAGTTTAGAAAAAAGAAAATAGAATCTCAAATGGAAATTGAAGAGGATGAAAGTGAAGAAGAATTAGACGATTTTAGCACGGAAGAAAGCACGGAAGAAAGCACTGAAGAAGAAACTGAAGAAGATAATGAAGACGAAAAAGTAGAAAAAGTAAAACATGTAAAACAAAATGACGCAGACGAACAAAATAACACCACTAACAAACGGAAACGTTCCCACCAAAAGAACACCCCTCCTCGGAAGAGGAATCCCAACCCCGAAAAATCATCCCCATCTCTCCCTCATCCCAATCCCCCGACCCTCCCACATCCAATCCTTCTCCCTCTGTTGCCTCTAAAAAACTCTTAGGTCTAACACGAAATCTGTAGATTAGTTTATAATTTCAATATTAACAATATCCTTCTGATTATAAGCATAAACTTTTATCCATTTTTCCTTTACTACATAATTCAATTCATCATATCAATCGAATAACTATTCATCCATATTTGCATTATCCTGGAATATCAGAAGCATGAACCAAAATATAGAAGAACTAAAACTACTAATCAATAGACACGATCCAACAATAATCACCCTTCAAGAAGTAATGACAGTTCCCTCTCTCCTCAGCTCTCCTCTTAATAGATACAATTGGTACACTAACATACACCCAACCATACCTCATCATAGTGTAGCTGTAGGCATTTTAAAACACATTCCATCAAATAGAATAGCTATATCCACTAATCTTCCCGCAGTAGTTGTAGAAATTTCTTCTCCCGTACAATGCTCCATAGTATGTTTATATCTTTCTCATTCAATCAACCCTTTTACAATAATTTCCGATCTCACTAGTACCTTTCAGCAAATAAATAATAATTTAATTGTTTTAGGGGATTTTAACGCCCAACATACCACCTGGGGATGCTCGACCTCATGTAACAGAGGGAACAGCATTGCTTGTGTTTTTGAAACAATTGGTCTGGAAGTAATTTCAAACCAATCCGCTACACGTATTTCTCCCATAAACGGCAAAGGCTCCATACTTGACTACTGCGCTGTGTCATCTTCTATGGCACAGCAGTTCACAGTTACAGTTTCTAATGACACTCATGGCAGTGATCATTTTCCACTTTTAATCCACAGTAGTTTAAATCCCCAGCGGCCTCTTCTCCGCCCCAGGTGGAAATATGAGGAGGCCAATTGGGCAGCATATCAAAGAGAAATAATATTCAATCTTCCACTTGATGAAAATCCCCTCTCTCGCTTTACTGCATGCATTGAATACGCTGCTTCTCGGAGTATTCCCCGTACAACTGGAAAACCTGGAAAAGATGTGAGCCATGGTGGAACGCAACAGTTGCTGCAGCTATTAAAGCTCGCAGAGCTACTTTGCGTAAATTCCGCCGAGCTAGCAAAAATCCAGATAATTTTTTCACACCAATTTTTGCTGAGGAATTTCGTACAGCCAATCGACTTGCCAAGGAAGCAGTTCGTCTTGCCAAAAGAATTACTGGGATAATTTCATTAATGAAATTAATCCTCAGTTATCTAGCAAGGAAGTGTGGAGGCGAGTCGGTTGTTTGAATGGTAAAAATCAACAAAGCTCCATAATAGTTCTCAAAACCCAGGACACTATCATTGCCCCTGCTGAAGTACCTGAAGCCTTTGCCATCCACTTTTCTGATGTTTCTGCCACACACAATTATCCGAGTAATTTTCAAACCCATAAACTTAACACTGAATCTGTTCCAATTTCTTTCCCTGATGCCACTGAACATAGATACAATAGTCTTTTCACATTAACTGAACTCCATTGGGCATTAAGGAAATGTAAAGGTAGATCTGCTGGTCCCGATAACATAGGATATCCCTTACTGCAAAACCTCCCTGTAGAATCTAAATCCACCCTTCTTAACATTTACAATAGTATTTGGTCTTCTGGTAATATTCCTAATGATTGGAAAAGTAGTTTAACTATCCCCATACCCAAACCTAACAAACCTAACCACAACGTTGATAGCTACCGTCCAATCTCCCTCCTTAGCTGCATGGGTAAAGTTTTAGAACGCATGGTTAATCGCCGCCTCTCGCAAGAATTAGAAGACAGAAACCTGCTTAGCTCTGACCAACACGCTTTTCGGAGCGGGTTGGGCACGGAAAACATATTTTGCCAAATTAGATGATACTATTCAAAAATCAATAGACCAGGATCATCACATAGACTTTGCCATCATAGATATTTCCAAAGCTTTTGATCGCACTTGGCGCCATTCCATTCTTTCTCAACTAGCTTTTTGGGGCTTTGGTGGCCGGCTCACTAATTTCATAGACAATTTTTTTACAGACAGATCATTTAGAGTCCTAATCGGTAATAGTGTTTCTAATCCATATCCTCTAGAAAACGGTGTCCCTCAGGGCGCCATCCTTTCTCCTACACTTTTCCTTATCAGTATAGAATCTCTGTTTTGCTCCATTCCATATGAAATCAAACCTTTTGTCTATGCTGATGATATCATTCTGGTCTCTTCATCGAGATCTGTTAGCACGTCTCGTCAGCTTCTCCAAAAAGGAGTTGACAAGATAAGGCAATGGTCTCGGTGGACAGGTCATGAAATATCCCATTCCAAATCTCAAATCCTTCATATCTGCAAAATGGGCTTTCATCGCAAACTACCAATCAAACTTCACAACCACATCATACCAAATGTAAACTCAGCGAAAATATTAGGTGTTACATTTGACACAAAACTTACTTTCATTCCCCACTCCAACCGGATAAGAAAAGAAGCAAAAACCAGACTGAACCTCTTTAGGATGTTAGGAGCTGGACAACATCGTGCATCACGTCTAACACTTCTGCAGATCCTCAATAGCTGGCTGCTTCCCAAAATTCTCTACGGTATTGAGATTGTCTCTCGGCAACGAGAAAACTTTGAGAAGCGTATTGCTCCCATATACCATACAGCCATCCGCCTTTCAACTGGAGCCTTCTGCACCAGTCCAATCCTCTCTCTACTTTGTGAGAGCGGACTTCTTCCTTTTGATTACATTATCACCAACAGATTAACAGCAGCAGCAGGACGCATCCTAGAGAAGGACATCAAAGCCGAATCATTTATCAACAGAGTCAATGCACAATTTCATGCCCTTACCAACAACCAGCTTCCCCATATCAGCAAGCTTACCGGACGCGGAGGACGCCCTTGGTATCGTCAACCGCCTACAATTGACTGGTCTTTAAAAGATAAACTACGTGCAGGAAATTGCAGCCATATCGCCGGCCATCATTTTACCAGTCTCATCCAAAGCAAATACCAGAATCACCATCATATCTTTACCGACGGCTCTGTCCTCAACGAATCCGCCGGTTTCGGTATTTTCTCCTCCAACAACAGTTGTGCCATCAAACTACCAGACCATACCTCTATATTCTCAGCTGAAGCAATAGCCATGATAGTCGCCGCGCAAGAAGGTATTTGCCTTAATAAACCAAATATTATTTTCACCGACAGTGCCAGTGTTTTAGCCGCCCTAGAATATGGTAACATCCGAGATCCGCACATCCAACTATTAGATCAACTAGATAACTCCCCGGTTATAACATTCTGCTGGATACCTGGTCACTCGAGTATCAGCGGAAACGAGAAAGCTGACCAACTTGCAAACCAGGGTCGGCTCCGTCCTCCAGAAAACAACACAACCATAGCCCGCAGAGACTTCAACAAATGGAGCAAAACAATAGTTGACGAAAAATGGAACCTCACCTGGCACCGGAAACAAAATTCTATTCTTCGAACCATCAAACCATCAACAACAGCCTGGAAAGACACACACTCCAGCCAGAACCAACGAGTGCTATCACGCCTCAGGATTGGACACACCCGGCTTACACATTCCTATCTCCTAGAAAAGTCCAGTCCACCGTTATGCAGCTTTTGTGGCGTAAACATTACTGTTCGTCATATTCTCACCGATTGCCATGGATATACCACCGAACGCGCCTTATGCCATCTTGATACCAGCATAGACATCATCCTATCACCCGACCCCAAATGTCAGCGAAAACTCCTCAAATTCCTCCGTATGACAAACCTTTATGAAGAAATTTAGTTTATCAGAATAATATGTGTCGTAAATTAATATTGATCTTAATTTGATAATTAAATAAATTGATCTTCCTTTTAGTTTTAAGCTTAGTTTTAAGGTAACCGAGCAAACTCGGATTAAGGTTTACACAGGGAGGCAATGCCCTGGGTAAGAAGATTGTTAGGTTTAAGTAGTTTCCGAAGAGGCGAATGAAGCCGAAAGGCTCAAAGTCTCTATAAAAATCAATAAAAAAAAAAAGAACGCAATCACATGTTGAATCATACACATCGTGTCCCAGTGTTGAGTGAATTTTTCCGTCGAAATGGCACCCAAACCAGTGGAAAAGCTGCGAAGAAGTCTGGCAAGGCCCAGAAAAATATTTCCAAGTCCGACAAGAAAAAGAAGCGCAAGACCCGCAAGGAAAGCTACGCTATTTACATCTACAAAGTGTTGAAGCAAGTCCACCCGGATACTGGCATTTCTTCGAAGGCCATGAGCATCATGAACAGTTTCGTCAACGATATCTTCGAACGCATTGCTGCTGAGGCATCCCGCTTGGCGCACTACAACAAGCGTTCGACGATCACGTCCCGCGAAATCCAAACCGCTGTTCGTCTGCTGCTGCCTGGTGAGCTTGCCAAGCACGCCGTCTCCGAAGGAACGAAGGCTGTCACAAAGTACACCAGCTCGAAGTAAGCCACTGAAATGATTGGCTTCATTCTCTCAAATCGGTCCTTTTCAGGACCACAAATCGCATTCAAACAAAGAATTATCCTTCGTTTCATCTGCACCAGCGAATTAGCGCTGTAATTTCAGGGTGTCCGTCTTCGTCAACGTTATTGTTCAGTTTGTTGCGTTTGCCTGTACAAAATGGCATTAGTGCAGGTAAACGCAGCCATATCCTAGGTTTGTTTGCGAACTATGTCATCCACAATGATGCTGTGATTCACATTAAAGTTCTGCGTTGTTCATTGTAAATACTAATGTTAAATGGAACCTTAGCACATTAAAAAAAAAAACAAAACATTTAAAAAAAGTCCGCACTGTTTGGAAGCGTTTTGCGTGGTGAAATTGCAAATGGAGTTTCGTGTATCATGAATTTTGAATAGAAGTTGTTTCGCTCGTTGTACGACAATCATTTTTTAATTTAAATTTTCCACGCGCATACGAGGTTAATTTATCGACAAAGCAACCAATAGCAGCTTATGTGTCGTGAGTCAAATGTTGTTATAGATTTGTTTGATTTTAAACTTGCTAATAAGTATTGAAGGGTCGTCTTCTTGAGCATTTTAATTTACGTTTGTATAAGCATCAGTTAAGCTGTTTGAGTTGAACATTTGTTGTAAAATATATATTCATCCTGTTCATTCGTAGTTTGTTGTAAGCAGCGATGTTGGTATAGTAGTCATAGGTAATATAGATGGTAATAAAGTATTGATCAATATAGTCAAAATCCTCAGATGCCCTATTAAAAAGCGAAACTTTGACAAGAAAAAGTTAAAATACCTCTCATAACGATGATTATTTAAAACAAATTTTCCCCCTTTTCACACTTTCCTCGTTATAACAAAACGACCTACATGAAGGCTTGCATTCGTATGTACAATTTCATAATAGCAATCGAAAGAAAATTCTTGATGTGTTCAACAGTATTGGTGGTCCTGAAAAGGACCGTTTTGAGAAGGAAATGCCCCGTTTAGACAGGGACCGCTTCCGGATGCATGGACGATTTAGGCACGCTCTCCGCGGATGCGACGGGCCAGCTGGATGTCCTTGGGCATGATGGTGACGCGCTTGGCGTGGATGGCGCACAGATTCGTGTCTTCGAACAGACCAACCAGATACGCCTCGCTGGCTTCCTGCAGCGCCATGACGGCTGAGCTCTGGAAGCGGAGATCAGTCTTGAAGTCCTGGGCGATCTCACGCACCAAGCGCTGGAAGGGCAGCTTGCGGATGAGCAGCTCGGTCGACTTCTGGTAGCGACGGATTTCTCGGAGGGCCACCGTTCCCGGACGGTAACGATGCGGCTTCTTCACTCCTCCGGTGGCCGGGGCACTTTACGAGCAGCCTTGGTGGCCAGCTGCTTGCGAGGAGCCTTACCTCCAGTCGATTTACGAGCGGTTTGCTTGGTACGAGCCATTTCACTTCGGTAGCGTAGGTTTCGTTGGGCACGAAGCGAACTTGTTTCTTTAACAAAAGTTGAACGTAAAATGATGAAACTGCTCGAACAACAGCTCTATTTATGCGCTTGTCAACCCTCATTTTCTCTCATCTTAAGAGCAAGGGGAAATGCGTGGATGAAAAAGTACAAATAGGGACGTTGAGCTCGAAAACGCTCATTCGTGATCGTCAATTTGAAGTGTGAACATCGTGAACGTACAATCCTGTGCTCATCATGACTGGAAGAGGAAAGGGAGGAAAAGGTTTGGGTAAAGGAGGAGCCAAGCGTCACCGAAAAGTGCTGCGAGATAACATCCAGGGCATTACCAAGCCCGCCATCCGCCGTTTGGCTCGGCGCGGAGGAGTGAAACGTATCTCCGGCCTCATCTACGAGGAAACCCGTGGCGTCCTGAAAGTGTTTCTGGAGAATGTGATCCGTGATGCGGTCACTTACACTGAACACGCCAAGCGTAAGACCGTCACCGCTATGGATGTGGTGTATGCTCTGAAGCGTCAGGGCCGCACTCTGTACGGTTTCGGAGGTTAAATTCAACGTGCTCTAACAAACCTCCAAATGGAGTCTCAAATCAAACGGTCCTTTTCAGGACCACAATACATTACTCAAGAGCTGTGTCTTTCGCAACATTAAAATGTTTTATTTGAGAGAAAAATGTCTTTGATGGCTTCTGATGGTGGGCGTATAACATTTTACTCGCATAACAAGCACTCACACTGCTATATATTCAGTGCATTTACATGAGATGTCGTTTTGTTAATGTGATTTTTAACTTATACGTGTGCGTTTGAAGCGTTCTCAAAGGCAACGGTTAAAGCGTTGGTTAAAATGAATCATTTTTCTTTCTTGCTTTTTTATCTAAATTTTCTAATAAAAATATTTTTTAGGGCAAACCTCTAATCTTCTTGAAGCAACAATCGCCGCGTGGATCATACCGTTTTTTTTGCATCAGCTCGAATATGACTTAAACATTTGCATCGTTCCTATATACTTGGGATAACTCATCAAAAAAGGAAAACTGGTGATAAAAAACTACACCGTTTACATCAAGTTTGTGAATTTATTATAACAGCTAACAGCGTCAATGCTGCCTTTGACTCCGTAAATCACTCAACGCTAGTTTCAAAACTATCAAGCTATTGGCTCTCCTGTTATTTAAGTGTTTGACATGTTACAATGAATATTTCGTCCGGAGTTCCACAAGGCAGTATTCTCGGCCCTATTCTTTTTAAAATTTTCATAGATCAATGTTATGTACGTTATACCAGATTGCGAAAAATTGTTTTATGCAGATGAAATGAAAACGTTCCTACCGGTATCTGATCAAACCGATTGTTTAACTGTTCTAAATTGTTTAATTGGATTTAACCCATGGTGGAATTCCAATTTGATGCGTCTCAACATATCAAAATGCTCTGTTACATCCTGCCCTAGGAACATTTTAGAAAATATTAGAAGACTGGAAAATATTAGAAAGAAAAAACAAAGAATATAAATGTTAATGCGGCATTGTATAGGATTTTCCCTTTCACTACAAAATTAAAATCTATGGCTCTAGTATTCTCTAGGAAAATACCAACACAATTATTCATTCATATTCTTTGGAAAGGGCTAACAAGTCTCAAGCAAGAGCTACCCGTCAGATACTTTAAGTAAGATTTGCTAGCAAAATGATATGAAGATGTAGAATTAACTCAAACTCCAAAGTCTATGCTGTTAACTGAATGCCATATATTTTCTTGGGATACTGACTTCATTTGGTATACTGACTTAGCGATGCTCCGCGACCGATGTTTCCATTTTAATTTTTACAATTGGTGATTTTTCCCCACCTTCCGTTATCATACAAATGTTTCCCAGTTATTATCCAAGACAAACACCCTTGGACCTCATAGATCGCATAATTAATTATTTGGTAAAAGTAACGCTCAGCCCTCTACGTTACGCTAGCGTTACACGTAACGCTTGTTTAGCGCAAACTCAAGCATCATTTTTTTTAAAGCCTGGTTTTACCGTCATGTATAAGCAAAACGAATAGATAATCAATCATGTTGTATTTTTGATTATTTTTATGCAATAATGAGAATATGACAAAATTGAAAACAAATAAAAAGAAGTTCAGGAATCATCTTTGAAGAGAAGACTTATGGAAAATATATGAATACAAAAAATTATCACATTATTATTATATTTTTTATTTTTTACATCAATAACCGATGCTTATAACTACTTTGAGAAATATTTTAATACAATTCTACAAATGGATATGGATGTTATCATAAAAAAAACTTAGTTATTTATTTGTCAAACTATTGGTATTACAAGAATTTTTAATGTTATAAAAGTATTTTTTAACCTCGTTAAGCGCCCTTGCAAAAAGCCCTCGCACCCAAAGCAACTATCATTCCAAATTGCCATAAACGTAAACGTTATGTTTATGTTTATTTGTCTATCGATGGACAATAATGGCCTCTCGAACCATTTTAGCAATGTTTTACAATGAGTTCTTTACAATGGATTACAATAACATAAAACATAAAACATGACATAAAAATGTGCACTATGGAACCAAATTTAACACAGAAACACGATCATTAAACTCAGTTGGCGAAATCCTCGGCTCAAAAGCGTCGCTGACTGCGTTGAAAGCACGGCACATGAGTAGGAATGGGTCAGAGGAGCCAAATTGCGTTCTACGATCGTCGAGGGCCAACATTGCCCGAGTCCGGAGCGGCCTGGCCGGAACGTACAGGTTGATGGCAGCCAGTAGTGACGGAGAGTCAATACGGCCGTCGAGAAGTCCCGTGATGAACGACAACCTGGCTTTTCGTATACGCTCACTTAGGGTGGGTAGCCCGAGTAGTAAACACCTAGTCCGGTAATCGAGCCTTTGGTTCCATGAGCGAAGTGCAAATCGTGAAATTTTGCGCTGGATTGATTCCAATCGAGCTAACGGACGCGCTGCAGTTGGCCACCATACGATATTTGCATATTCCATTAATGACCGGATAAGTGAGCAATAGAGCGCCTTGGTGCAAGGTATATCAATAAGCTCGCGAGTCATATTGATAACTAGTCCTAGCATTCTATTGCTGGTGGCTACTACGTGATCCAGCTGATCCTTAAATGATAGTTTTGTATCGAGCAAAACACCTAGATCCTTAACACATTGTTTTCGCGCCAAGGACTGTCCATCAAGCGCATATTCATACAATGATGGGCAGCGAGAACGACTGAAAGTAATGGCTTCACATTTATGTGTGCATAGGGATAAAGCATTACGGTTGCACCAACACTGGAACTCATGCAAGGAAGTTTGCAGTCGGGCGTGGTCTTCTGGTTCACGAATAACACGAAAAATTTTCGCGTCATCTGCGTACAGTAGATGACGCGAAAGCTCGGAAGGATCAATGTCGCGTCGTTGATGAAAAGAAGGAACAGCAAAGGACCCAGGTTGCTGCCCTGCGGGACTCCAGAAGATGCATGCACTGGACTTGACATGTACGGGCCTAACTTCACAGAATATTGACGATCTGTAAGGTACGATCTAAGCCACATTATCATAGGGTTTGGGAGACCAAGTAAGTCGAGTTTCGCTAGCAAGATGGAGTGCGATACACTGTCGAATGCTGCCTTGATATCCGTGTAAATAGCATCTAGTTGTAAACCGTTATCGATAGATTTATGGCATTTGCTAACACATTCTAGTAGATTAGTCGTTGTAGATCGCCTGGGTACAAAACCATGTTGATTCACACTAATATAGTTGCAGGCCGAGGCCAACAATGGCTCGTAGATTAGCATTTCGAACACCTTTGCACACACGCTGAGTGAGGTTATGCCACGATAGTTTACAGCATCATTCTTAGGAAAGATTCCACATCTCAGGGACTCCTTAAAAATCTTCATCAGCGAGGGAGCAAGCGCAGAAGCACACCACTTTAGGATAACGGCCGGTATACCATCTGGGCCAGGGGTATATGAGGATTTGACACGTTTGATGGCAGAGGTGAACGTATCGACAGTGATGACTGGTAGCATAGGGAGCAGTGCACCAACAGGTGTGTTAGAGAGAGCATCGGCCACATCTTCTGGACCAGTAGTTTGAGAAGCGCTTATATTAACGTTAATACTAATACAAACGTTAATAGGCAATCAATTCATTTCATGTGTTTAATTTATCTAAATAAACTTTCACTATTTTGTATTTTCTACTTTGGGAATATTACTCCAATCAAAAGCTGTTCGCGTTTTGAGAACTTTAAACTGTAAGACTATTTTGGCTATATCATCGTACCTTAATGAATAATAATAAATCTGTATTGTAATTGTATTTTAAGTATTGAATCGCATTGATATCGAATTATCCTAAAGCAAATAACCAAAACTTTCTGCGAAATGTAAAATATTTTATATACAACAGGTGTGCACCGGTCGGTAGCGAAGATGACAAAAACTCTATAAAATGCTGCTTGGGAATTTTAAAACGGCAAGTAACGCTACTCCTATGTAACGTAAAGGGCTGAGCCTTACTTTTACCAATTATTTAGATGGCGTTACTACCGGTTGCAGAGACTTTGATCACCACTAGATGGCGTTATTGAATGTGGAGTGACATATGCGTTAGGGGCATTTCAATCCATTGTATTTTATTGGCATTCCTACTTTGCAAATGAAAGTATCGTTTTAAAAAAGAAATACTATAAAATGCTACACATATTTGGGTACATGGTTATGTAGATGACGGGTAAAAGGAATCATTGTTGAGATTGTTTGTTTGTATGAATCTTCCTTATTTTTGGTCCCCCTGTTTTAAAGCCATTTCCAACATTTCCCGATATAAAGAAAATCAAACTTTTGTGAGAACTTAATTTCTCCTTAATGCAACACATTTTTCGTTGACCGATACTTTCAACATTTTCTCGTGGTTAACGATAAATCAGGTAAAAGTGTCCTTTACTGTTTTCAGAAAAAGGTCAACACACAAGTATCACTGCTTGCATTTCTATGGTAAAACCAACTCTCTTGACAAAGCTACCTGGAAAAATGCACACATCGCTAACGATATGCTGCATTTTGTAAAATTCGTAGTGATGGGTTACAGAATTAAAAACATCAAATGATGCTTTTTGTGCCAAAGAAAGGCACATTTTTACCTACATTTTGTACACAGTTTTATGCACGGTTCTTGATATATCGGGATTTTTTTCCTTTCTAGTTCTCCCATATCAGCATAAATCGAATAAAATGTCTTTGGCAAAGTTATTTGTCGCCCTGAAAAGGACGGTTTTGGGTTTGAGATGAAGGAAGCTTTGTCACACAGTTTAAGCCTTCTTTTCGGTCTTCTTGGGCAGCAGCACGGCCTGAATGTTGGGCAGCACACCACCCTGAGCGATGGTTACTCCGGACAGCAGCTTGTTCAACTCCTCGTCGTTGCGGATGGCCAGCTGCAGATGACGCGGGATGATGCGCGTCTTCTTGTTGTCACGGGCAGCGTTTCCGGCCAACTCAAGCACTTCAGCGGCCAAGTATTCCATGACGGCTGCCAGATACACGGGTGCTCCGGCACCGACGCGCTCGGCATAGTTACCCTTGCGCAGGAGACGATGAATACGGCCAACGGGGAACTGAAGACCGGCACGGTTGGAACGGGACTTTGCCTTTCCCTTTACCTTTCCTCCCTTTCCACGGCCAGACATGGTTAGATTTGATTGGGGAACGTTTGTAAGGGATCACGAACAACACGATGTTCCCTTTGAGAAGGGTCTTTTATACTAGAACAATTTTGACCCGACCGATGCTTATATAGCAGCTCATTCGTGCTGCCCGATACTCGTTTGGAATTTTTCGAGCTGCACGATACGTATTCTCTCTCACAGCCCGTTATAAGCGATCGGAGAGCTTGGAATTTTTCTAGAACGCAATCACATGTTGAATCATACACATCGTGTCCCAGTGTTGAGTGAATTTTTCCGTCGAAATGGCACCCAAAACCAGTGGAAAAGCTGCGAAGAAGTCTGGCAAGGCCCAGAAAAATATTTCCAAGTCCGACAAGAAAAAGAAGCGCAAGACCCGCAAGGAAAGCTACGCTATTTACATCTACAAAGTGTTGAAGCAAGTCCACCCGGATACTGGCATTTCTTCGAAGGCCATGAGCATCATGAACAGTTTCGTCAACGATATCTTCGAACGCATTGCTGCTGAGGCATCCCGCTTGGCGCACTACAACAAGCGTTCGACGATCACGTCCCGCGAAATCCAAACCGCTGTTCGTCTGCTGCTGCCTGGTGAGCTTGCCAAGCACGCCGTCTCCGAAGGAACGAAGGCTGTCACAAAGTACACCAGCTCGAAGTAAGCCACTGAAATGATTGGCTTCATTCTCTCAAATCGGTCCTTTTCAGGACCACAAATCGCATTCAAACAAAGAATTATCCTTCGTTTCATCTGCACCAGCGAATTAGCGCTGTAATTTCAGGGTGTCCGTCTTCGTCAACGTTATTGTTCAGTTTGTTGCGTTTGCCTGTACAAAATGGCATTAGTGCAGGTAAACGCAGCCATATCCTAGGTTTGTTTGCGAACTATGTCATCCACAATGATGCTGTGATTCACATTAAAGTTCTGCGTTGTTCATTGTAAATACTAATGTTAAATGGAACCTTAGCACATTAAAAAAAAAACAAAACATTTAAAAAAGTCCGCACTGTTTGGAAGCGTTTTGCGTGGTGAAATTGCAAATGGAGTTTCGTGTATCATGAATTTTGAATAGAAGTTGTTTCGCTCGTTGTACGACAATCATTTTTTAATTTAAATTTTCCTCGCGCATACGAGGTTAATTTATCGACAAAGCAACCAATAGCAGCTTATGTGTCGTGAGTCAAATGTTGTTATAGATTTGTTTGATTTTAAACTTGCTAATAAGTATTGAAGGGTCGTCTTCTTGAGCATTTTAATTTACGTTTGTATAAGCATCAGTTAAGCTGTTTGAGTTGAACATTTGTTGTAAAATATATATTCATCCTGTTCATTCGTAGTTTGTTGTAAGCAGCGATGTTGGTATAGTAGTCATAGGTAATATAGATGGTAATAAAGTATTGATCAATATAGTCAAAATCCTCAGATGCCCTATTAAAAAGCGAAACTTTGACAAGAAAAAGTTAAAATACCTCTCATAACGATGATTATTTAAAACAAATTTTCCCCCTTTTCACACTTTCCTCGTTATAACAAAACGACCTACATGAAGGCTTGCATTCGTATGTACAATTTCATAATAGCAATCGAAAGAAAATTCTTGATGTGTTCAACAGTATTGGTGGTCCTGAAAAGGACCGTTTTGAGAAGGAAATGCCCCGTTTAGACAGGGACCGCTTCCGGATGCATGGACGATTTAGGCACGCTCTCCGCGGATGCGACGGGCCAGCTGGATGTCCTTGGGCATGATGGTGACGCGCTTGGCGTGGATGGCGCACAGATTCGTGTCTTCGAACAGACCAACCAGATACGCCTCGCTGGCTTCCTGCAGCGCCATGACGGCTGAGCTCTGGAAGCGGAGATCAGTCTTGAAGTCCTGGGCGATCTCACGCACCAAGCGCTGGAAGGGCAGCTTGCGGATGAGCAGCTCGGTCGACTTCTGGTAGCGACGGATTTCTCGGAGGGCCACCGTTCCCGGACGGTAACGATGCGGCTTCTTCACTCCTCCGGTGGCCGGGGCACTTTTACGAGCAGCCTTGGTGGCCAGCTGCTTGCGAGGAGCCTTACCTCCAGTCGATTTACGAGCGGTTTGCTTGGTACGAGCCATTTCACTTCGGTAGCGTAGGTTTCGTTGGGCACGAAGCGAACTTGTTTCTTTAACAAAAGTTGAACGTAAAATGATGAAACTGCTCGAACAACAGCTCTATTTATGCGCTTGTCAACCCTCATTTTCTCTCATCTTAAGAGCAAGGGGAAATGCGTGGATGAAAAAGTACAAATAGGGACGTTGAGCTCGAAAACGCTCATTCGTGATCGTCAATTTGAAGTGTGAACATCGTGAACGTACAATCCTGTGCTCATCATGACTGGAAGAGGAAAGGGAGGAAAAGGTTTGGGTAAAGGAGGAGCCAAGCGTCACCGAAAAGTGCTGCGAGATAACATCCAGGGCATTACCAAGCCCGCCATTCGCCGTTTGGCTCGGCGCGGAGGAGTGAAACGTATCTCCGGCCTCATCTACGAGGAAACCCGTGGCGTCCTGAAAGTGTTTCTGGAGAATGTGATCCGTGATGCGGTCACTTACACTGAACACGCCAAGCGTAAGACCGTCACCGCTATGGATGTGGTGTATGCTCTGAAGCGTCAGGGCCGCACTCTGTACGGTTTCGGAGGTTAAATTCAACGTGCTCTAACAAACCTCCAAATGGAGTCTCAAATCAAACGGTCCTTTTCAGGACCACAATACATTACTCAAGAGCTGTGTCTTTCGCAACATTAAAATGTTTTATTTGAGAGAAAAAATGTCTTTGATGGCTTCTGATGGTGGGCGTATAACATTTTACTCGCATAACAAGCACTCACACTGTTGTATATTCAGTGCATTTACATGAGATGTCGTTTTGTTAATGTGATTTTTAACTTATACGTGTGCGTTTGAAGCGTTCTCAAAGGCAACGGTTAAAGCGTTGGTTAAAATGAATCATTTTTCTTTCTTGCTTTTTTATCTAAATTTTCTAATAAAAATATTTTTTAGGGCAAACCTCTAATCTTCTTGAAGCAACAATCGCCGCGTGGATCATACCGTTTTTTTTGCATCAGCTCGAATATGACTTAAACATTTGCATCGTTCCTATATACTTGGGATAACTCATCAAAAAAGGAAAACTGGTGATAAAAAACTACACCGTTTACATCAAGTTTGTGAATTTATTATAACAGCTAACAGCGTCAATGCTGCCTTTGACTCCGTAAATCACTCAACGCTAATTTCAAAACTATCAAGCTATTGGCTCTCCTGTTATTTAAGTGTTTGACATGTTACAATGAATATTTCGTCCGGAGTTCCACAAGGCAGTATTCTCGGCCCTATTCTTTTAAAATTTTCATAGATCAATGTTATGTACGTTATACCAGATTGCGAAAAATTGTTTTATGCAGATGAAATGAAAACGTTCCTACCGGTATCTGATCAAACCGATTGTTTAACTGTTCTAAATTGTTTAATTGGATTTAACCCATGGTGGAATTCCAATTTGATGCGTCTCAACATATCAAAATGCTCTGTTACATCCTGCCCTAGGAACATTTTAGAAAATATTAGAAGACTGGAAAATATTAGAAAGAAAAAACAAAGAATATAAATGTTAATGCGGCATTGTATAGGATTTTCCCTTTCACTACAAAATTAAAATCTATGGCTCTAGTATTCTCTAGGAAAATACCAACACAATTATTCATTCATATTCTTTGGAAAGGGCTAACAAGTCTCAAGCAAGAGCTACCCGTCAGATACTTTAAGTAAGATTTGCTAGCAAAATGATATGAAGATGTAGAATTAACTCAAACTCCAAAGTCTATGCTGTTAACTGAATGCCATATATTTTCTTGGGATACTGACTTCATTTGGTATACTGACTTAGCGATGCTCCGCGACCGATGTTTCCATTTTAATTTTTACAATTGGTGATTTTTCCCCACCTTCCGTTATCATACAAATGTTTCCCAGTTATTATCCAAGACAAACACCCTTGGACCTCATAGATCGCATAATTAATTATTTGGTAAAAGTAACGCTCAGCCCTCTACGTTACGCTAGCGTTACACGTAACGCTTGTTTAGCGCAAACTCAAGCACCATTTTTTTAAAGCCTGGTTTTACCGTCATGTATAAGCAAAACGAATAGATAATCAATCATGTTGTATTTTTGATTATTTTTATGCAATAATGAGAATATGACAAAATTGAAAACAAATAAAAAGAAGTTCAGGAATCATCTTTGAAGAGAAGACTTATAGAAAATATATGAATACAAAAAAATTATCACATTATTATTATATTTTTTATTTTTTACATCAATAACCGATGCTTATAACTACTTTGAGAAATATTTTAATACAATTCTACAAATGGATATGGATGTTATCATAAAAAAAACTTAGTTATTTATTTGTCAAACTATTGGTATTACAAGAATTTTTAATGTTATAAAAGTATTTTTTTAACCTCGTTAAGCGCCCTTGCAAAAAAGCCCTCGCACCCAAAGCAACTATCATTCCAAATTGCCATAAACGTAAACGTTATGTTTATGTTTATTTGTCTATCGATGGACAATAATGGCCTCTCGAACCATTTTAGCAATGTTTTACAATGAGTTCTTTACAATGGATTACAATAACATAAAACATAAAACATGACATAAAAATGTGCACTATGGAACCAAATTTAACACAGAAACACGATCATTAAACTCAGTTGGCGAAATCCTCGGCTCAAAAGCGTCGCTGACTGCGTTGAAAGCACGGCACATGAGTAGGAATGGGTCAGAGGAGCCAAATTGCGTTCTACGATCGTCGAGGGCCAACATTGCCCGAGTCCGGAGCGGCCTGGCCGGAACGTACAGGTTGATGGCAGCCAGTAGTGACGGAGAGTCAATACGACCGTCGAGAAGTCCCGTGATGAACGACAACCTGGCTTTTCGTATTCGCTCACTTAGGGTGGGTAGCCCGAGTAGTAAACACCTAGTTCGGTAATCGAGCCTTTGGTTCCATGAGCGAAGTGCAAATCGTGAAATTTTGCGCTGGATTGATTCCAATCGAGCTAACGGACGCGCTGCAGTTGGCCACCATACGATATTTGCATATTCCATTAATGACCGGATAAGTGAGCAATAGAGCGCCTTGGTGCAAGGTATATCAATAAGCTCGCGAGTCATATTGATAACTAGTCCTAGCATTCTATTGCTGGTGGCTACTACGTGATCCAGCTGATCCTTAAATGATAGTTTTGTATCGAGCAAAACACCTAGATCCTTAACACATTGTTTTCGCGCCAAGGACTGTCCATCAAGCGCATATTCATACAATGATGGGCAGCGAGAACGACTGAAAGTAATGGCTTCACATTTATGTGTGCATAGGGATAAAGCATTACGGTTGCACCAACACTGGAACTCAAGCAAGGAAGTTTGCAGTCGGGCGTGGTCTTCTGGTTCACGAATAACACGAAAAATTTTCGCGTCATCTGCGTACAGTAGATGATTATCAGCCGGAAGGATCAATGTCGCGTCGTTGATGAAAAGAAGGAACAGCAAAGGACCCAGGTTGCTGCCCTGGGGGACTCCAGAAGATGCATGCACTGGACTTGACATGTACGGGCCTAACTTCACAGAATATTTATTTATTTATTTATTTATTTATTTATTTATTTCATACACAACTGACGGACCATTGTGTCTAATCGGCAACCTTATAATTAAATTAAGATATATATAACAATGATCACTTATGACCTATAAATAGAACTCTAGCTAACATTAAATATGACGTAGACGCAATTTCTTCTTGAAAGTAGATGTAGACATACTAAAATCGAACAAATCTAACACTTCATTGAACTCGAGGGACATACGTATAATAAGGTGTCCCTGGCTATGGTTGTTGCGGGTACGCGGTACACGGAGATGGAAATTGGATCTAAGAATCCGACAGGGAGCGAACAAACTGATGCTGGCTTGTAATGCCGGGGAATCGATCTCTCCGTTAAGAAGCCGGAATATGAAAAGGCATTGGGCATTTTTACGTCGAGAGCAGAGTGGTTCAAGTCCGAGAAGCAGACACCGCTGATGGTAGGTGGGCCGAGCGTGGTGGGATTGCCAAGGAAGGAGTCGAACCGCGTAGCTGGTGAGTCTCCGTTGAATGGCTTCGAGGCGATTGATGTCACCAACGCCATGCGGGCACCAGATCGGACAGCAGTACTCCAGGCACGACCTTACGATGGCACAGAAGATAGACTTGACGCACATGGGATCGGTAAACTCGCTACAGGTCCGCGTAATTAAACCAAGAAGCTGATTTCCCTTCGCAACAACGCTATCAATGTGAGGGCGAAATGACATCTTCTGATCGAGTAGCACCCCCAGATCACGGATACATGTCGTGCGAGCCAAAGCCGTGTTGAGCATAGTGTATGTAAACGTGATGGGGTGACGGGCTCTGCTGAATGATATACACTGACGTTTATCAGCACACACTTGGAGGGCGTTTCTGCTGCACCAGCTATCCAGATTCTCAAGGATCGTTTGAAGGCGTACGCCAGTCACTGTCGTTTCTAACTGGAGCGAATATTTTTACATCATCGGCGTACATTAGGTGTTGGCCTGGCGGTAAAACGAAAGATAGATCATTTATATATAGGGTAGCGGTCCCAAATTACTCGCTTGAGGCACACCGGAGGAGCTGGTGAAGGAGTGAGAACGATGAGATCCTATGCTTATGTAGTACGAACGACCAGTTAAATATGAACGCAGCCAGGTGATGTGCCAGTCGAGGAAACCGAGTTTTTAGCTTCGAGAGTAGAATATCTTGAGAGATACTATCGAACGCAGCCTTGAAGTCGATATATACTGCATCAACTTGAGTACCACGATCCATGTTGCAGTCGTCAACTCGTACGACGTAACAACTGGCCACAATGAGTTCCCGAATAGACCGTGTCCTCATACGTAGGATTGACTATCCTTCTATAGTAACAATAAGTCACTCAAAGAAAAGCTCACTTCGCTAGTGGGTACAGGCAGGCCTTCATCGACAGCGGTTGTTGTGCCAAAGAAGAAGAAGATAGTTATGTTATAACATTATGTACGAAGAAAGCGAATTGAATGATGATTATTTTATATGTTTCGTTTAAAGCTTTCGTTTTTTTGTTCAAAAGAAGGTTAGCGTACAGAAGACAACGTTTACATAAAATTTTCTCAATGAGCAAATTGCGTAAGAAAACACGACATCAGTTTTAATAAAAACTCAGCAAGAATTAAAACAAAATTGCTATACTTTATTCCACTTAACATTCGCTACTGTATACGCGATGGTGCTCACAGGATAGCACAAAAGATTCTCGATCGAATATCAGGGTCTGAATATGATAATTAAGCCCCATGGACTTTCCGGTCAAAAAGAACCGGTTGTGTTGTAATTTTGTGACAGTACGGCATCGATAGACATGTTAACAACAATACTGATTTGAAATTCCTTAATTTGAAGGCAGTTTGATTGAAGAAAATGACTTGATTGATTCAAGATATCTTAGTTTCTAGGATCTGATAATGAAAAACACGACTTTTCAGATTTAGGTTTTAAGATTTCAGATTTAAGATTTCATGGTTTCTAGGATCTCAGAAACAAAAAACGACTTTTCAGATTCAAGATTCCTTAGTTTCTAGGAAAAATCACTAAAAAGATGATTTTTATTCAATATTTCTTAGTTTCAAGGCAGCATGACAAAAACTACAATTTGTTAGTTTCTAGCAACTCTGAAAGAAGAGAACAAGTTTTTGATTCAAGATTTTTTAGTTTCTAGCGACTTTGAATGAAGAAAACGACCATTCTGATTCATGAGTTTTTAGTTTCTGGCCGCTCTGATTGACAAAAACGACTTTCTGATGAAAGATTTCAAAATTTCTATGTGTTTGGAATGAAAAAATAACTTTGCTGATGGAAGATTTTTAGTTTCAGTCATTTCGTTTAGTCGTTCGCAGTCTCCAATAACTCACTCGTACGTCCTAAATTCTGTGCAAGTCAATCGTGTTTGTGTCGTAAAAGACCTCGATGTCTGGCTTGACAGAGGCCTCACCTTCAGCCACCACATTGACACAGTTGTGAATCAGGCGCGGAAAATATTGGGTCTCCTAAAGAAAACTGTTTGCGATTTCTCCGACCCAATGTGCCTGAAGACTCTGTTCTGCTTTCTGGTCAGATCGATTTTGGAGGACTGCTCAGTAGTTTGGTCCCTTACATCTCGAATCCACGTGGAACGTATAAAGCGGGTGCAGCGATCGTTCACCAGGTTTGCTATATGTAAAATCCTGGGTGGATTGTCCTCCCCATGCCTCCTTACGAGGGCAGGTGGCGGCAGCTTGGCCTAGAACTATTGGAAAACCGCCGTTCCCTTCCCCAATCCACCTTTATTGCCGCATTACTCCTTGGTATTATTGATTCTCCTTCCCTTCTTTCTTCTATCCCTTTCTACGCCCCTAACCGTGTTCTTCGTTACCGCCCTCCCCTAGTGATCCCTTCCCGCCGAACTGCAATGGGCCGTAATGACCCCCTTCTTCGTGCAATTCGTCGATTCAAATGTGTTTATTCTATATTTGATTTCAACCTTCCCTTATCCTGTTCCCTAATCCCAAGCTGTCTTAATTTTTAATTTTTACTTGTCAAGGCCCGATAAAATCTACCGGATGTCCTCAAATTTCGACTTATTTTCAAACTCTACACGTTCAGTGGCATCAACCATGATTCAAACACCTATTTGTTCTTATTTGTTCTTACAACTGTGTTAAGCTTGTAACTTCCTGGTTGTTACAGTTCTTACTGTACATTGCAGAACCGTTAAATATCGATGGGACTACTTTTGAGCCATACTGATGTACATCTTAAATAACCATAAAAAAACCAAGTCACGCAATTTTTTATTTTTTTAACTGGTGTTCAAAAATAAGGTTATTTGTTACGCACGTAAAGTACCAATGAATCTTATTTACTTACACTTATAAGTAATAACAATGATAATCATGATTGGCGAATTTTGTGGCCATTTTGATAAAACAGAAAGTTTAGTAGCTGCATTCCTACTTATTTTCAATCGAACTGATACGTTCCATGCCTCTGTTGACACAAATGTATAATTTTTTATTATTATTTTTTGATTATCGGCGTGATTTTTTGGAAAGCATAGCTAAGTAGTAACCTCAACAACGTGTTCATTGAATAATGTATTAATGTGCAGTGGATTAATAAATTAGGATGCCGCTAATACATATACAACATGTTAAGATCCAATCCCAATTGCGTACTTAAAAACATAAATTTTTGAAATTCTCACTTCTGTTTCAATCCATCTTCTGTTTTTGTGCCCATAAATGTAAGATTGAACTACAAAAGATGATATCGCACGTGGTTTGAATTCCTTTTCTTCTCTTTTTTCGACTTATGTTTCATACGTTAGGTAATAAGTAATAGATGCTTAGAACAATTTCAATGTAAATTTGCTCGGTCTTTAATTTCATGAGGGTCATTTCCAAAAACGCCATCGAAATTTTATTTTATTATCCTGAAACTAATTTTGAAGTATTCAATGGAATTGGTATTTGTGTATGAGACAATTGTTATTGTTGTGCCACATATTAAATTTCAACAGTGAACATATCCCCTCATATAACCTTTCCAAATGGGTAGTTCCAATATTCCGATCTATACTGTTATACATCCTGTAATAAGTAGTTCTTCCCACCTGCGAGCAAATCGTTACAAATTCAGTTTTAAATTTCAAGCCATCAACATCCGCCGCATTCTCGCTCGAAATTTCGCATATGCTAAAAAATATGGCCGCTTAGGGTCTCTCGACTACATCCGCCTCTTATTGGGATGCGTTTTCCTTGTTCCGACTCAGCCAATACAGTCGTTGTCGCTTAATTTTGACTCTAACTCACTTATTTTTGTCTCGAAGGCACCAATTTTTGGCAGCGTTTCACGATTTTTGTCTCGAAGGCATCTATTTTTGACAGTGCGCATCAATTTTTGCCTCGAAGGCATCAATTTTTGACTGTGAGTCAATCACTTTATTTACAAAATTTTATGTAATTTCTGAAACTGTGTGTTCTGAAATGATTGAAGTTAAGTTAAATAGTTAAAAATTTTATTGCTAGAATTTAAAATAAAACAATTGTTTTGCCAATTTTTTCAGTTTCAATGGAGTGAAAAAAAATGCCACGTATTTTCAGCTGTAAACAAAAGCTTTAGAAATTTTAAAATTTCATGATTTTTTCTCAAAAACAATCTATATACAAAGTTTTTGTATTTTTTGTGAGTTGTGGAATGACAATTGTTAAAAATCTGCTTGAATACCTTGTAAAATTGTCATTATTCCTACAAGAGTCAAAAATTGATGCGCACTGTCAAAATTTATGCTTAGAGGCAAAAATTCATGCGCACTGTCAAAAATTAATGCCTTAGAGCCAAAATTTGGTGGCAACGACTGTATTGCGGAGTAGTAGATTTGAGGGAGTAGTATATTTGAGGCGGTCCCGTGGTACGTGGTCGTCAACTCGAACGACTCATTAACATGCCCGTCATGGGTTCAAGCCCAGAATGGACCGTCCGCCCGTAGCAAGGATTGAATATCCGGCTACGTGGTAATGAATCTCGAAAGCCTGTATAGGCCAGCAGGTCCGCGTAGGACTTTACGACAAATAGAAAAAGATTTGAGGGAGTGTACATGTTCGACATCCCGGGTATAGCAACCCGTTTTACAGGATTTTATGTACCACACTTATCTGCCGATGACGACGGTGTATGTAGTATTCGAGGTGCTTAAACACCAATAATGAGTATGGTTAGCTTTATTAATGATTGAATGAATTGGAATATAAACCATTTCACAATTAAGCTATTTTGCATTGTTTTGAAACATGTTTTTTTTAAATATTGCCTTGAATATCTTGATTTATAATAGGAAGGGGTGTGAAATGGAACACGTTATCAACATGTGGCTAATTTGCAACTTTAACTATTAAAAAATATCATTATATCCATTACCATGTGTTTTAAAATCGGTTTGTGTTAACAAAAATCTAAGTAACCATTGCCCTCATTACCCGAGGGGTGGCAGTGTGGCATGGAGCAAGTCCTTTCGCAGCAACGCGCGTTGCTAAGAGAGCTCTGCTCTCACCGCTTTCTCTCTCTCGCTGAATGTTTACTCTCACGTCATGGTGGCGATTTTCGATTTTATATATAGTGAGAAGGAAGTAATGGGTTTGGTGCAATTTTCTACAAATTTAGGACATTGGTTTGTTTTATTAACAATTCATAGCTATCGTTTAGCTTCTGCTCGATGTTGACAACAGCTCTAGTTGCTGACACTATAGGCCATGGAAAACTGTCGCTTATGGGTTGTTCGAGCAGCTACGCGAATCGTGCAGATTTGAACTGCGAATCGGATCACATCCGCGCCCGTTGATGTACACATCTCTATCGATCTTAAATTAGTAAATAGAGGGCGAAAAGGCTTTTTCCCTCTCTTCATCACCAGCAATTTCTTACAACGGCTTCGGTAATTATTAGCAGCAAAAACCAAAGAAAGAAAAGGAAACTTTATCCGAAAACTATTCGCGACGAAACATGGGTGTTTTGGAACATAATGTATAAGCTGATCCTGCTTTGGATTAATCCTGCTTTGGATGTGTAATTTATTCGAATTGTTAAGTGTTTATCTATCTTTGCCTACGCTGCGCTTTTGGTGATGAATTCTCGGTTCACCTACTTTTTATAAATATGGCTCAATTGTTTTTGTATGAACGATGTGGCCTAAATTCTTCCGAGGTGTGTTGCTATGGTGTGCATGTGTTTGTGTCTGATAGTGTTTATTGTAATTAGTGTTAAATGTGTTTAATGAAAATAGTAAAGAATTTTGTAAATCGAAAAAGTGTTGTAATTGTGCAATACTATATAAATATAATAAATTACCATTAATTATTAATTATATGTAGTTAAATTAAATGTGATAATTATAAATTTAACTTTGATTTGATGTTCAATTGCATGCCGAGGTGCCAGCGATTGAAATTTGGGCTTTGATGAAATTGGGTTATCCTATGAAAAGTATGTGTAGATTAAAAAAAGTGCGTTAGCCATGCTGAAAAATTGTTTAAAGCTTTTATTAATGGTAAATGTTTTGCAGTACTGGAATTAAGCGGGATAAAATTGACGGAAAGCGCACTACGCTAATGGGGAGTATTATACAGAAAATCTAATCACATCTCCAGTCTTTTAACCACAACAACACTGCCTCAATTATACACGGATAGTGGAGCAAGAAAAAAGTAAACATACCTGTTTCTACATATAAGAAGTATTCATTCGATGTTGTTTTCCTGCGATGAATGTTAGCGTTCCAAACTGTGGCAGCATTTGAGTCATCGACAAACTGAGACAACCCTTACCTTACCATGCGGGGTAAAAGGACCTTATTTATGAAGCTGAAATGAAAAAAACTTCCTTTCCAGTTGGTATATACAAAAGGTATTAAAAAATACCAATTGAATACTCCAGCCAGCACCACGAGGAAGTCGAAAGGAAATGGCCAGCCATGCTAGAAGAAAAAATATTATTATGTCTATATGAGGTTACGCAAATATCGAAAATCAACGTGTGACTTTCCCAGCTTCCAACAAAGGCTGAAAACAATAATCAGGGTGCATTTTGCGGAAGTGATATTCCACCAAATACTGATTCAGGTGCGTAATGCGGTTTGTGCCTTTTTCTTGAGGAAATCTTTAAAAACAACGCCATAGATTTTCGATTTTTGCGTATCAATGAACTTATTGTCGGGATGAACGAAATTTTTGAATGGTTAACCATGCCATGGCTGTACCCAACCTCGGCTAACGAAACATATCCTCCCAAGAGTCGGTTAGGATTGTTGTGCCATCATCTACGTTGTCGCATATTAACCGAGTCAACGTATCAGCGTTCCGATGCTCTACTCGATGCAGAAAAATTTCATTCGTCTCCCGACAAATTCCACCCACCAACCACTCTCTGTCACTCTCTGTGCGAATGAGCCGTCCACGGTTGTACTTTCGTGAGGTAATTTTTGTCTCATCGATTTCGACTGTCTTGCTAGGGCCGCCAATTTTTGATGGCGCTAGCATTGCGACAACATTGAAAAGGAGGAGACGTATATTACAGAAATGGTCAATTACCGTTATCTTGCTGAGCTGCAGCTGCTTCACCACTTCTGCCACGCTGACATTCATACTCCACAGGTACAGCAACAGGACCTCCTGCATCAGTGTAAGTCTGGATCCTTCAAAGAAAAATCCAGCACGGACACTGACTTCCGCGTTTTTGCACAAACGTCCTGTGCACACCCACTTGCAGCGATCCTTCCTCCCCTTTACGTTTTTACGCAGCCGCATCGGCTGCTCGCACTTCCGGCACAGCTGAACAGCCTGCAATAGCTTATGGTCTATAAGCCATTCGACTGCTGCAACAGGCTCATGCAGCTTAAGCACCAGCGATGCAAACGTTTCTGTCGCCCCAAAATTGGTAGAATGAAGTTGAAATATTATTACAGCTTGTTCGTACATTACTCTTAATGTTCACCCTTTTGTCTTCTGATGTGGCGCAACAACCACAGTAAGATAGGGCATCAAACATTATCAAACAATTACCAACACGATAATGCAACCAATTCAATTCAAAAACAAAGTTTATCCGATATTTTAAACTGGAAAATAATATTAAGTGGAAACACACTGTAACCATAAAACCATAAATAATGTGGAAAGTCTTAATTCAAACATTGGGAATGGAGAATAATAATATTCTATTATTATTCGCCGCCAAATTCTAACTGAAGGGTTAACATTTTCAGGCGGTATTATATGAACTGGATATTAGATATAAGAATCGAGATCGTAACAGGGTCGGAAATGAACAGCGATATAGCCTCGGGCCGTAGTTGGAAGACCTATGCTCTATACTATCTTAAATTTGCATTTTTAAAATTAAGCAAAAGTGTAAAGCCAAATGCATTGGAGCCCCTCAAAATGAGTTCCCATGATGACAAATGTTTCACTTAACCATCAATTATCAATACTCAACAAATACCTCTCTTATTATTTTGCGTAACAACCATCGTCGATCAAGGCCTGCCTTTTATACCACTAATTGATTGGACTATCGGTGGGTTATCGGCTACCCGTTACTATAGTTACTAAGGGGAGCACGGTCCATATGGGACTTGAACCCATATTGAGCATGTTGTAAAAAACTCGTTTTAAATTTTGCATAAAAAGCAATATCATTTGTGTTTTTGGTACATTGTAGCATATCTGCTATACAAAACTTATCATAATTCACACTATTAGCTATAGACACATTGTAACACACTTTGGAAAGCCAAACCACACCATTGTAACACATTCATTATAACTCATTCAGCAAATCAGATCATACCATAGCAACGCAACCGGAGGAACCGGAAGGCCGTCCATTCAAACAAATAACAGATGTGACACACATATCAAAAACAACCGAAACGCACAACATAAGCAGGAACAGCATGTAACCCAAAGCAGGAACAGTATATGTATTAAACCCAAAACAGGAACTTAGTGACAAGAACCATCGTTCTTGTCAAGAAAAGACAAACGTAACTAGCTGAGTGAAAACAATAACTTTCCAACATACAACCCGGAACCAAATGTGAGAAACCCTTAACTTCTTTTGAGTATAAATAAATCAACTCCAACCGTGGCAAGTCAGATTCGTTCGGACTGTCAAGATAGGACATTACGCTGCCTAAAACCTTCACCTTCCAACTTATTTCAATAGTTTAGTTATGTCCCCCTACCCAAGGTAAGGCTTCTAAATTCCAACGTTTCCAGTAAGGGAAACCCCTTTCGGGTTTCTATGATCGCCTGGACGATCAAGTGTCGAAAAGTCCGCTACCAACGAAGTTTTATGCCACCTCGATACATGTCAGCGAAACACTGACCTACCGCGATGGTACGCGTTGATCAGTTGTACCGTATGTACACTCATCAGAATACTTGGCAACCATATCTAAAACCAAACCCATTACACTACCTACTCTAAGGAAGGATCATTACACTACCACCACGAAATCTTCTAGTTGAATTTGTACAGAATAAAATTAAGTAAGTCTTATCTCGCAACCTATCCAATTCACATCTCTTTCACGTTAATCTTTATCAAATCGAAAGAACGCGCGAAAAAATATTTGGTTGAATCTAGCAAGGTAGAATATAGAGGAGGTGTCTTCTTATCGTTTGGCTTGTTGCCGTTTTGAGATTCAGTTTGACAACAGCCGTCGATATTTGTTTACAGGCAGCAGCTGCATTATAACGTGTAAAATGCCGATTTATAGAGTGTGGATGCAAAACACATTTTTTATTGCTAAACAAATGTTTATTAAACGAAAACAATTCATTTATCCTATCCAAATACCAGCAACACTCCTCGCATTTGACAACTGCCGTCGATCCTGGTTTTGTGCTTTTTTCTAAAGCCTCGATGCTCAATTGTTCTACATGACGACACCTCCTTTCTACTCACTTTGGACTCTAGTGCATTTTGACAATTCGTCACTTGACGTAAGGTCCTCAGGATTCAAACTTTGTTCACATTTAATAAATTTGTTCATATAATTTATCGACCCCAAATTTTCGATTAAACATTCTTTAAAAATATATTTTGGACTTTGCGAGTTCTTATTTAACATTAAAACATGGATTAAAGTGTGTTATTTTGTGTTATTCCGTGAATTTATTCTATGACTAATTGTGTTTTCGACATTTTTGATGACAAAAACTAAGAAAGCATTATTTTTTCAATTTTCACATTAATTACTCATTATCTACGAGTCGCATGGACAATTTACATGAGATTAGAACTCTCACTCACATGATTTTAAATTTCGTGCATAAACAAATCGTCAAATCTTTTGTTATTAAATTTAATGTTTTTGTTAAATATTAAAATAAATATTAAAGGTCAATTCGTTGGCACAGTGGTGTTTTCCGTCAATCCCGATAGAGGACACTATCGAAGTAGAGTCGTGCTGATAACGATCGGGCCGAGCAGTCCCGATAACAAAAACATTTCTGAACGTGGCAAAGGTTACGATCTTTAGCCATTCTTTCACCGATTCCTGAACCAAGCGACTGAATTTTTAGCTACAATAAACTTACTACGTTATTTAAAAAACGCATGTGTATCTCATATTTATTGTACATTCGGGTGAACGAAAGAATTCTGTTGATAACGTCTCAACAGTTTTCGATAAAATCAATAGAGACACAAAAATGCACGTAAAAACAAAAAAAAATCTTTTCTATTTGCTAAGCTTTGTGTGCGGAAACCTATGGTTAACGGTTTTAAAATGCCATAAAGTCCCTCAACTATAGCTACCCCAAAAGGCCGTTATCCATCACCTGATATTTTCAATCCACCTTGATCACACTACGTGTCTGGTGCGAACGCAACGATAATAATTCTAATTCATATATTAAAAACATTATATAAAACCATGTTCATCCAAACGCTTCATTAGTTCACATTTTAAACTCAACAGTCAGTCAAGACGAACGTTAGAAACAAGGGAATAAAGATTCGGGTAAAAATCAACAAAAAGCAAGGCGTAGTTTCAAAATAAATACAAGATCGCACGGTTATAAATTGTTTTATAACATGCAGCCGCATAAACACTGTTTCATGAAAACATCAATAATGAGGACGACTCAACATAGCAGGATGTAACCATAACTAAGGACCACTAGCTCCGCTACCCTAAACAAACGATTTTAGAAATGTTAAAAAATACAAAACATCTATGCTGCTATGTGCCATCAAAACATATGCTAAAATAGGTAAAAAGGTCTCGCACGCATAAATCAGTGCAATAAAACTGCACCGCTGTACTCTTAGGAAAACCCGGGCAAGTTATTAGCCCGGAAACCAGTAACGGGTAATAAATATTCTCAGATCAGGCATCACATTATGCGTCTTGGAAAACAGGTACCGGTGAAGAGAAAACGGGTCGCCAAAAACCGCGTCTATGTATTTGGTACAATTAAACGGCCGAACCGGACGACGGTTTCGAAAACCTAAAAGAAAATTCTTAGATCAACTAGAATTTACCCCTCCTATGCCTAGCACTAATACACACTCACAGCTCATAGACTAAACATAAATATTGATAGAAATTGTTAACATATAAACCATAAATTTTTTTAAAAATAAACCACTTACAATCTTGAAATGAACGAGAGCAGTCACGTCCGCGTTTCATTTTCCTTTCACAAGATAAAACACGTCTTCGTGTAGAATTCACACTTGTGATTTGTTGTGTCGTTTTTTCCTTTCTTGTCAAATTGATATTGTAATGTTTGTTTTGTATGCGTCGTACGTTTGTGTATTATTTGTAATTGAGCGGATTCATCATATTTAAAATTACTTATTTTCTAATGAGTTGTACGATTTTCCAACATTTCTATACAATTTCCTACTTACACTAATATCTCATACAATTTTTCTTGTGTTTGCAATGTTTTTCAATTAGACTCAATGAAATCGGCCAATCTAGAACTGGAAGTTGCCGATGTAAAGCATTCCATAATCGCTATGATGCTTTCAAAGAAAACGTTAAAATACGATATAAGGCGATTTCAGTTCCGTCATTTTGCGCAGCATAAACAAGTACAGCTCAACAACGTTTTGTTAGAGGAGAAATCATCCAGCCATGTTTTCGCAATCAGCCTGTGTACAAGTAAGAGGGGAAAGGAACAAAGGCAACTAATGTTTGGAATCCCATATGTCTATACAAGGGCGGTGCTTATATTTGAAAAAAAAAACAATTTCGGGAATGCTAGGAACAATTTAATTCCTTACTCGATGATTCAAAATATAATAGAATGATCTGTACTTTTACAGGTTCACATAAAAACAAATGAGCTGCACACCGCTGTTGTCGAGAAAGTAATTCTTGCCATGATATCGTCCTGCAGAACGGACAACAATCAGGCCCTCCATAAGCTGCTACACGTTGCGGTCTGCGAAGAGAATTATAATGTTTGACACACCACCGTCACGAACATAGGGTTCTGTATCACTCGCCGGTATAGTGTAAATTAGATATAGGCAAGTAGAGGAATTAGTGAGCTGCCGCATTATTGATCGCTTTATTCCTAAAAAATATGATTCGCCCGCTCGAATAAAAACAATTAAAATATCGTATGATTTTGTTTTGCTCCTGGGGAAAAAACAATTGGAAATCAATAACACTGTCGGGCCTATACAAAATCCAAAAATCTGCGTTTAAAATCAGAGGTTTTTTAAATTGCGGATAAGTTCAACTTCAACCTTCAAATCACATTCGGAAGCGTTCGAACGTATTTCCGCGTTGCTGCGTTGAAATCGTTCGTGTTTGAGTTTTGTTGAGCTGTTCCTATCGGAAGTTCTGCTGTGTTGAAATGTTTTGTTCCTGCATCCTACGAGAATTTGTTCCTGCTTGGTTTCCTGATTTTATATGTACGTGATTTCTGTTTCATCAGCGACTGCTGTACAGTGTTATTGACCCTGCCCAATACGCTCAGAGATTAATTCGCACCAGCACGACAACCATTATTTTTTCCGTTCATTATAAGGGCTCACCAAGTGAGCAGAGCCGATAGCATACGATTCTATCTTTACCATTAACATGAGAGGAACAGAGCTTATACCCCGAACATACCCGAACGGTATGCGTGCTTCACTCATCAGTTTCTAAAGGCAAGGACAAGGCAAATGAGACACAGAAAAATTTCCTCACGGCTACACATATCCTTTTGATGCGTTGTCTATGCGTCTCGTTCGGTATCACAGCAACATACGGCAGGTAAGCAGTACATATGCTGCTACCTGATACGCACACATGTTTATCGAACACAACTATTCAGTTCGGCTAGGTAAACTTCACGAGGACGCCGAAACAAAAGGGCACAGACTTTTTCATGGTTTTGTATGATTTCGGCTGTTTTGGACCGTGCGTGTAGGCGACCCATCCGGACCCATCTGGACTCATCCAGACTGATCCAGACTCATTCGGACTCATTCAGACTCATTCGGACTGATCCGGACTCATTCGGACTGATTCAGACTGCTCCGGACTGATCCGGACTCATTTTAACTGATCCGGAGTAATCCAGATTGATCCGGAGTAACCCAGATTGATCCGGAATGATCTGGAGTGATCCGGACTGATCCGGAGTTGAATCCGGTAGTGATCCGAAGTCGGAGTCATATTTTGCGCACCGGAGTCGGAGTTGATCCATGACTCCGCTCCGGATTACCCATCACTACTGACTATCCTGTTATGTGTAATCAGTAAAACAGCGGTAATTGTTGTGGTAATCAAAACGGTTGTTGTGCCAAAAGAAGAAAAAGAATTCTGCCTTTCATCCGAATTTATCAAACATGCCTTGTGTCATGGAAGCACACAGTCGTGTTCTTTGCATTTACAGAACATTGGCCAGGAACCAGGTTGAAACATGTAGATTGTATGAGTCGTTATCCTGTGCTTGTAATGATAGTGAACGATGATGTAACAGCGAATATAGGTGAAGCGCAAAATAAAGATGAAACCATGAAAGCTGTACGAGACATACTTGTTAGCAAACCTTATGAATCTTATAAACTAAAAAGCGGATTTGTTTTTAAAACAGTTGACGGTATTGATTTGTTGGTTATACAGTCAGAATTCAATAGTTGAACGCTCGATAGTTGGCTGACAGTTAAATTAAAAAGCATGCGTTTGTATGGGAAAACCAGTTTTTGAAAATTTAACAAAAATCTCATGTCCTGCCGAGAATTTTTTTTGTATGGAATAACGTGCCAACTAAAAAGCACATATTCAATAGTTGGCAGGGAATCGAAGTTTAACCAATGATTTCAGACTGTACCAAAATTGATGGTGTTGTGATCGTATTGTTGCTCACCCCTGGAGACAGCCGCCGATACCAGTCAGGCGACCGACGCAACGAGAGAGGCGAAAACTAGATAGGCAAGGCGAAAATCAGGAGAATTAGAATTAAGGAATTGCTCGCTCTCTTCCGATCTGGCTTTGGTGGCGAACGGTTGTGTGTCAGCGTGGCACGGATATACCATTTTTGTTCTAATATAAGTTGTAAATTGTAGTTTGTGTTCGCGTCATTACTATCAACGTTTCATCGGCCATCCGAACACAAAAGATGGAATGGTAAATAATTTGGTATTAAGCATAATAACAACTAACACTATTGTTACACATTTATAACATATTCAGCAAATCAGACCAAAGCAACAAACCCGAAGAGTTCAGGCCACACAGTCCATGCAAAAACAACCGAAACATGCAACATAAGCAAAAGCAATCGTCACCGTCACCGAGAACACATAGCAACGTACAAGCGCGGTGACGATTGCACCCATTTGCCCATGACCTTCTTGCCCAATACATCAAAACTGCAGCATAAGCAAGCAGCGACGAAAACACCGCACACCCTCCCAGACACATTGTAAATTAAAACCACATAGAAACTCCCCACCTAGTAAAATACAAAACAAAAATAAGAAATTGCACCGAACCAATATATTTTATCGATAAATAAGACCAAGAAAGGAAGTAACATCTCCTAAAAGCTTCGCCTACCCTAACTTATTTCGAGTTTCCAGTAAGGGGAACCTCTTCTGGGTTCCTATGATCGCCTGAACGATCAACTGCCGGGGGTAATCCGTCTACTTTATGAGTCCATTCCACCTCGTGCTACGTGCCTAAACCGTACGTACGTGCTAAAATCGTATCCCCCCCCCACTTACCACCGCCCCCCCCCCCGCTCAAAAGGGATGGTGCCCGACGGCCCCGCGTTCGATCAAATTACTGGCTTATCCCGAATAATTCGACTGCCGTGCTGTAGAAAAATGAAAACAAAATGACAGGTGTGGATTCGATCATATGTTGATGTATGCGTATAACCCCGAATGGCTGGTGTTGTTGATGTGCCGTAGAGTGGGTAAAAAACTACGTACAGTCTGTTCCCGAGTTACGCGGTTTCTGGGTTCCCGAGGAATCCGCGTAACTCGAATATCCGCGTAAGTCAAATTTCGCGATTTTTTTACCAAAACACAATTGGTTACTCGGTGGTTTTTATTCAATTTAGTACTTTTTTATACTTTTTCATTTATTTGATACGATTTTTACAGAATATCCGATATTTTTCGCTTGTAAGTGGATTAGCAAAACTGCAATTCATACTGCATTGCACATTTCTTCCAGCAAATTGTACTGATTTGACATTTGATCTGTCAAATTTAGAAAACCGCGTATCTCAGAATCCGCGTAAGTCGAGAACCACGTAACTCGGGAACAGACTGTACAGTGGAGCGCCATTTATCCGTGCTATTGCGTTATGAGGAGGATATTTAACAAAAACACTATAATTCATGGCAAATTTGAAATATTCTTATGGAAAAACATGAAGTAAATAAAAACTTGGTTATTTTTATTAAAAAATAAGAAAATTTTCCCAAACCTAATCAGAAATTGGTGATAAAATATTTAATTTGACTCATTATCCGTGTTATTTGCTTATCCGGGCGAGGTCAAGTCTCGAGAAGCTCGGATAAACGGCGCTCCACTGTATCACAATCGAATCCACTCCTGCCATATACGGACATCACACGAAGCGTAAACTTTGGCGTGTACTGGACCATTTTAATTTTGACACTTAAAAGTTTTCATTGAGACGAAATTGATATATTTTTTGAATTTCTGTGCAGATATCCGTTACAAACATATTCCCTAAGATTCCACAACTCCCCGATCTTGACATTTTTTTTGGTCCCAAATACAGTCGTATCTCGGGGGACACCTGTACGCGGTTTTCCAAATTTGACAAATAAAATGTCAAATCAGTACAATTTGCTTCAAGTTTGATAGAAATTTCATTTTTTCTAACAAATTGAAACCGCTTAAAAGCCAGAAATATTAGAATGTTCTGGTATACGGGTATGATAAATGAATTGTTTTCGATTCATAAACATTTGTAGAGCACTAAAAACTAGTATTTTGCATCCACATTTTATAAATCGGTATTTTTCAAGCTATATTGCGACTGCTGCCTGTAATCAAATATCGACGGCTGTTGTCAAACTGAATCTCAAAAAGGCAGTGGTAATCGCTACTGCGGGCGTGCGTGCGGACAAATCAAAATTGTTTGATTCTGTCCCAAGGTCTGTTGAAATACCAGGTCACGTATTAACCCCGTTTTCACAGCTAAGCTGAAGAAGAATCAGCTAAGGGATGTGATTGTATGTGTGCGACGCTAGTTTGGAATGTTTACGATCTGAACGATACGAAACAACAAGAAGGAAATTAAGTAAACATTTAAGTTGAAATCATTGTTCAGTGATTTATGATTCACATGAATTATTCATCGCCCAATGTCAGCACTATTACAATCTAATATTCATGGCTCATTTTATCATCTGGAAAGTAGTAAAGATACTACAGTTCCTTGTGATATGGTAGTCTATAATAATATAAACATCATCTGATTCTATATTTTAGTTGCCTCCTAGACTAGACCGTTTATATCAAATTCAATTCGATTAAATAGAATAAACGTGCCAACGGTGAGTTTGGTCACCCGTCCTAACTATATGTAGCCATTTGGTTGTGGTTTCCGTGCCGGATGGTGGCATATGATTCTCGTACACATGACGAGGAGCCTGTGTTTACCATGACGAGACAGTATCGGTCCTTACCGTTTTTATATATTGTGTTGTTTATTTATATTGTACTAATATTTTGATGCATTACTTTAAAAATATACATTTAAAACCAAAGAACACAAAACTATTTTTGGCGCTTTTAAATTCCATCCATCCAGATCCAGAGAAACATTACAGAACCAACGTGATTTAGTTTTTGAGCTAGCCTAATATACAATTATGGAAGTGATGTTTTCGACGTAAGGTATGATATTTGGTTTTACGAATGTATTCATTTTACTAAATTTATTTTGTCTTGTATGTCCGATATGGGTTTTAAATAAGCGAATCGCACTACTCTTACAAGCTGAACCAAACATATTTTATAAAAAAAATTGTATGACTTAATGCAAAACTAGAATCGAAATAGCATAGAATAGGAATTGATAATCGTCACGTGACCAGACCACTCAATAGCGTTGAAAGAAGGTATAACGAGCCCGTTGCTTCCAAAACTCAGCTGGGATGGGTTATATACGGTTTCTGTCCAATCGCCAAGAACGTCCCAGGTGCGACATACTTGAATTTGCATGTGCGCTCGTGTGATGGAGTAAGTGAAGAGCTACAAAATAAATCGTTGAAGAAGCATTTTGCACTAGAAACCATCAGAGCCGAGAGACCGTCTAAAGAGAGGCAGTCTAGAGAAGATGAAATGTTGACCCAACAGGAGCTAGCGGATGCAGAAAACACTTTGGTTAAGCATATCGAACCGGGAGCATACTCACGTGATAGCTGTAGTTCAATGCGTCAAACTGAGATCGTTCATTCCAGGCGTAGCGATTCGGAGAAGGACAGTTCGCTTCACACCGTCCTTGACGGCCGAGGGCTACTAGTAGTGGACGGGCGTTTGATCAACGCCAGTGCACGCAACCCGCCAACGAGTGGTTGAATCATATTGCTTTCAGTACATCGTGGTACATTTATATTAATCCATGAGTTTTGTGATCGTTTCAGGCACCGCAAATATATTTCGATTATCAATGAAGTCCGTCCGCGCTTCAGAATACCGCGGTCGCCAAAAACGTGTGCGGATGCCACCCAAGATTGTCGGATCTACCGCATTCGGGAGGCCAAGCTCGATCCCCCGATGATGGAAAGTCAACTGGATCCCGGAACTTTGATGAGACAGCGAGCATTCATGAACATTGCGATAGACCGCGTCAGGCCCATAAGCGCTTCGAATAGGAAACTTTTTTGTTTTTGTTGCACTTATTTGAGTCGATATGACGATTGATTACGCGCACTTGTTTAAACTGTTACGGTCACCATGTGGTGAAGAAAAATGTTGTTGGTTCGATACGGGTTCGCGTCATAGGCCTGGTCGCAGAGTTGAGTTAGCACTGAGTTCGCCTTGCGTAACAATTGCTATCGGTGTGATGCGTCAGGTGAAAAGCGGACTTCCAGTTATGCCGAACCGTGGGAACTTTCGACGTTATGGCACCTAGCATACGTTAACTTTTCGGATTGGAGTTTTGCTGACCTGATGGAACTGATACACGGTGCGTTTTTGGAGACAGTAAATCCGTACCTTGGGTAGGGGGACAATACTGCTCATAAATGAGTTGAAGGGACAAGATTTACGATCCTGTGTCCGATCAGAACTGACCTTCTGTCCGTTCTGGTAGTTTTATTTGTACTACCATTTTAAGAAAGTTAGCGCACATTTGTCCACCAGATGTTTACGCTCGTGACTTTCCCTTTCGCAACTTGACGCGCTTTCACGAACGAATGTTTGTCAAGAGGGCCACCTTCTTGGTGGGCTTTTACAATTTACAATGTTTTGCTTAAGGTCTAATGCGTTTCTTATGCAAATTGTTCTTCCTTATTTATCACCTACTTTGAAGGTCTTCCTTGTTTATTTCCAATTTGGGAGGTGCGACCACCATGGTAAGACACGGAACCGGATGTGCAGTAAAGCACGGGACGCAAGTGCAGTGTTTTACCCGGCTGGTAGCATTCATGCGTGAAGCGGGTATGCGATAGCATGGGTGCTACAATATCGTTCAACCGCTCCACCTTTTGCAGCACAAGCGTGCGCAGGACGGACAAGCAGGGCAGCATGGCAAACAGATTTTCAATGATGGAGCGTGCGGAGAACATCACGCAGCGCAGGAAGCGTAGCTGGCTCCGGTTTCGTTTGATAGCGGCACAAATACTGTTCACCGCCACCCACCTTGGTGTTCTGCACGGCATCTCGATCTTGAGGTATTTGAGAGCATGCAGGTCTGCGAAGGCCGGCCAATTGACGGCCACCGAACCTACCGTCAAGTTTTCCAGCCGCGGCAGCTTAATGTCCGCGAACGAATGGGGCGTAGTGCTGTGCAAAATTTTCAACTGGCGCAAGCCGGCGGGTTCGCTTGCAAGCGCAATGGGTTGCCGCTGCACTCTGCCACGTTAAATATGTACAAGTCCTCCAGCAGGACACACGATTGCCCGATGGCCTGCAGTACGTCCAACACGATATAAAATTGCAGGCGCAGCTTCTTTAGCTGACTCAACTGCCGGAAAAAACAGTACCTTGTGCAGTACCTTGCTCAACTGTAGGTGTTTTAGTGAACGTTGGCTTCAACTCGACCTCTATTTCGTGGCTTATGATCAGCTGCTCGAGCTGCTTCAGCTGCCAGTACGGTTCCTCGCCGCCGTACTGTGCGTACTGCTTCCCGATGATGGTGTCCATCTCCAGCAACGACACAACTTTCAGCGAACGCAGTTTGGCGCAATGAATCTTGCCGAGCTAAACGTATAGCAGCACCAGCAGGTGCAGGGAGCGGTTCACCACCTTCAGCTCGTCCATCG
Source organism: Anopheles arabiensis (assembly GCF_016920715.1). Lineage (NCBI taxonomy): Eukaryota > Metazoa > Arthropoda > Insecta > Diptera > Culicidae > Anopheles > Anopheles arabiensis. Next base: position 45,949 of record NW_024412076.1, on the reverse strand, counting down.
GGTACGTGCGCTCGTGGTTAGTTTCCAGTACGGTACGGTACAGTGAAGGAGCTTCAGCACGTCCATCTTTGCGATCGCAACCGATATCAGTTTGGCGTAGGTCGGCTAGTTCATCCCCAGGCCCAAGTTCAATTCGACCAACTGCTTCAGCCAGCGCGGCGCGAGTGATGCGCACGTCACCGCTTGCAAACATGATGATTCGTGATGATTATGCAGCTGCAGTTGCATCCTGCGGTAGGGTATTGGAGTATTGACGCTGCCTCTATGATCCTTTCTCGGTGATTAACGAATTCATTCATGGCAATTTCGTTTTCACCAATGCGCACCATAAACCGTTACGCTGGTCTAGACCAAAAAGCGTCTACCAAAAATAGAACAGCTACAGTTAGTGAGTGAAACGATATCGTTATCAACAGTTTAATAATCTCTTAAAACATTTAAAAGGATATTCTACATCACAGTTCTTACCTAAAGATACGCTTAAGCACATGAACGCATTACTAAAGAACGTATATAGATTAATTAGATAATATTTAACATGTAGGCAAATTGATCGCACAGTTTTGATATGTTGAGAAATAAAAGGTTAATTCTTATAAGTAGCTTCATCGTGGCTCTCGTCTTTTTTTTTGTTATCGCGGAGTGAAACCTTCAAAAGGCAACCACGACTTCCATACCAACCGTCCATGTCGTGGGTAGTGAGGGATTCATTGTTCGTAACCCATCTGTATTACAGATTAGCTTAGGATCAATGCGACCTCACTAAAACACTTCGCGTACCTTTTATCTTCCTTTAGGCGTTTGTGTGATGGCCCATCTTGATCCATTGTATGTCCTTCACGCTGATATCTAGAAAAGAAATAGTAAGAAAAGAAACGAAAAAGAAAAAAAAGAAGACAAAAGAAGCTGGCTGCAAGTAACCCATATGTAAATAAAAACAATAACGATGAAAGAACAGCTACAAGCAAGTTCTATACAGTTCAGAATGAAAAATAAAAACATTTAGTGCAGTGTAAGTGCGAAATGAATGTTGAATGAACTCCAAGCACCGGTATAAATACAGCGTAGAATCAGCAGCAACAAAATGCACGTCGCATATTCCATTAAGGTATTGTAACTTTAAAATAAAGTCAAATGGGTTTTTAAAGCTAGGAAATATGAAATAGGAAGTAAGTGAAAATAATATGAAAATGGAATGATTACTATAAGCGATAAAATCGAAATTTTGAAACATATATTTAAAAAAATACAGGATCCTAATCACAGAACTTGTACAAGAACACGATTAAGAATTAAAGCCGAAGAAACATTTAAAGATATTCAAAATGACATCGAAAAACATAAACATAAATATACTTTTAACAAACTATTAGAATTCAGCAAAACTTTGAATGCATTAATACAAATTATAATTGCTATGAGTACATCAAAAACCAATGACGACTCGCGTAACAATTCATCTGATTTGTCTATAAAATGGCTCAGAGGATAAAAATATCAAATTAACACTGTTAACAACCAGTAGATTATCATTTAAACTCTTATCTCAGATCATATTTGTCTTACTTAAGCTGCATAAAAAAAATAAAATGGCTTATTTTGATATTAACATAGCCACATGTCTTGTACCCACATATGACGGGTCACCCGATACCTTTGATGCATTTGAGGACGCATCCACGATACTGTTCGAGTTAAATCCGAATCATGAAGAAATGCTCGTAAAATTCATAAGAACCAGACTGACTGGTAAGGCTAGAATAGGGTTACCTAGCAATATAACGACTTTTAAAGAATTAATCAGTGATATCAAGAGAAGATGCGAAGAAAAAACAACACCTGATAAAGTAATAGCAAAGCTAAAATCCATAAAAACAAGGGATCAATCCACAATCAATTTGCAATGAGGTCGAATTGAATTCAGAAAAATTAAAGTTACTTTATCTTAAACAAGGAATTCCAGAATAAATAGCTCATGATATGGCAATTAAAACAGGTATCGCTTAACACTTAAAGAAAAGGTAGCAAACTCTGAAACTAAAATACTGTTGAAGGCAGGTGCTTTTGCAACAATAACCGATGCAACACAGAAAGTAATGGAGAATGAAAGTGATGAAACAAACAGAACTACTAATGTCCTTAACATAAATACACAACACTACAGTAGAAGCTATCATAGAAACCAAGGAAACCTAGAATAGGAACAAACAAAACAACTATGGTCTAAATACAAACCAACCTTACAGAAACTACTATAATAACAGAAATATTACCAAGTTCAACAATCGAAATAACAACAATAACAGCTACAATAACAACCTGCGAAACAATATTCGATATAACAACAGATTTATTCAGGGATACAATAACGAAAGATACAGCTCCAACTACAATAATCAGAACAGATCAAACAAAAATCTAAGGGCAATAACAAATGAAGAAACAGAGCAACAACAACGAAACATATACCATACTACAGCTCAGATACAGGAAGTAGAAGACAATATTTTTTAGACCAACAGGAGTCACCTCAAACCCTAGATCAATTTACTCATTAGAGCTACATGGAGTTGATTATATAAAGATTAGATTGAGCATAGCAAATAATGAAACATCAATATTACTAGTTAATACAGGAGCATCAATTTCTTTATTCAAAGCAAAATTGAAGTTAATCAAAGTTAAAGAAAAATCATGGCCCAACACGTTCAGACTCAATATCATTAACAGGGATATCTAACACACCAATTTATTCAAAAGGAAGTACAACATGCACTATATATTACAAAAATCTCGAATTGTAACAACATCGGAGCAGATGGTATATTAGGCATAGATTTTTACAAACTATACAGATGTTCAATTAATTATCATTTAGAAATGCTTACATTCACGTGTCAGGGAGAAGAAATTCAGCACAACATTGAAGAAGATGATGGAAAAGGATTTATTTTGCCAATCAGAAGTGAAGTGGTACGTAAAGTATATCTTCCAAACATTACAGAGCATACCAAAGTCTTCGCACAAGAAATTCAACCAGGAGTATTCTGTGGTAGCAATATTATTTCAAAGGATAATCAGTAAATTAAATTCATCAATATAAGACAGATAAATTTTTACATAACAAACGCAGAATTTAAACCCATTACAGAACCATTAGCAAATTATGAAGTGAAACAAGTGAATAACAAAGAAGGAGAAATTAATAATGATGGATTGCAAAATCTATTACAAAAATTAAAGAAGATAAAATTCCCACTACGGAAATTTATAAATTGAAGAAAATCGTAACTGAATATAACGATATTTTTTGCGTAGAGGATGATCCAATTACTACAAATAACTTTTACCCTCAGAAAATTCAATTAAAGGATAATATTCCTACGTATATACCAAATTATAAACAAATATACTCACAGGCTAATGAAATACAAAACCAGGTAGACAAAATGCTTAAGAATGACATAATTGAACACTCAGTCTCCCCATATCACTCACCTATATTATTGGTTCCAAAGAAATCAACGGATTATAACAAAAATGGAGACTTTTAGTAGATTTCAGGCAGCGGAACAAAAAGGTTATACCAGATAAATTTCCATTACCAAGAATAGATACAATATTAGATCAGCTAGGGAGAGCAAAATATTTTAGCACCCTTGATCTCATGTCAGGATTCCATGAAATACCTTTAGAAAATGACTTAAGAAAATTCACAGCTTTTTCAACCGGATCAAGGCATTACCAATTTAAACGTATGCCGTTCGGTTTAAACATTAGCCCCAACAGCTTTCAACGCATGACCCTACAGGCAAAGAGCGGGATATTTTATCATGTTGTGTGTAAAAACCTACCCAAATAGCATTGGAACGTTACGTTTCGCGATTTTTGTATGGAGGTATTACTGCTCGTTACCTGCTCATAACACTGCTCGATAGCAGTCCTTAGTGAGCAATAAACGTGTAACATTCTATGTAGGCTCAATGAAAGCTCAAAGCCCAAGCGTTACTTAGCGAGTGCTCGAACCACAGTATAACGCTATGGGTTCTCTGTTCGGATGTAAACAAAAATACAACACTTTCTTTTTATAATTTCGATGCACATTGTCCAATACAACGATAAAATATCTTTATTTATCTAAAATCAATGCTTACATGCTCCAATATATTGTTTTGCACGTTTAAATACGATTTCAACCATCACTTTGGATGGTATCAACGGATGCCGACGGCGTTGTTGTCTCTCCGTCAGGCACTTTTATTGTTGCTGCTTCTACCGCTCGGGTAAATCTTTAGAAAGCTGTATCACAACGATTAAACGCTCTAAATGAACCACTTGTAAAGCGATACAAATAAAATAAAACACATAATACACCGTACAACACACTTCTTCGCAACACTTGCACATACATACCACTTGTCGATGCGGTGATACAATGTCCTGTTTGCAGTGGAAAAATAACAGGGAAAGATTAGAATGCTTTCATTTATGACGTTATTTTATAATAATTTCCTTTCCCCGCTATTTTGTGGTTTTTGGCAACGTTGTGGTGTGCGCTTGAAGATACACAACGAACGGTGTTTTGGTCCAGCTGAGCATGTACCGATTGTTTTCACAGCCGGCTTTGGTGATTATTGTAGAAACTGTAACAAAGATCAATATCATGAAATCTGTTTTTTTACAATTCATTGTGATTAAAAATTAAAACATTTCATCTTACCGGCGTCGTATTCCGTCGGCACACACACACACACACACACACACACACACACACACACACACACACACACACACACACACACACACACACACACACACACACACACACACACACACACACACACACACACACAGACAGCTGCTCAACCATACTCGGACGAATGTTGCCAAATTTCGGGGTGAAATGATGTTTTTCCTGTGGAATAATGCGTTCAAGCCAAGGACCGTAAAGATATCAGGTCAAGTTATAAGCCCGTTTTGACAGCTAGGTGGAAGAAGAATCGACGAAGAAAACTGACAGTTAGTTTTCCGCTTTTGGCGAACGCTTCAAGTTCTCGAAGGAAAATTTCCATTTTAAATCACGGACTGTTATAAGGAACTGTGGAAACTGTTATAAGGTTCCAACAAACTGTCAGCTAAGGCGATGTTTTGTGTATGGACATAGGCATAAAAGGGAGAAAACCGCGCAAAATGGGATAATTGCGATAAAAACACCCAAGAGCGAAGATAACGGAGAATAAATAAAAAAACTAATTTTTTGGTGCACCCTCAGTGCTTACCTAACAAATTCACTTTGTTCTCTCTTTTTGGTTAGAGCGCCAGTTTCTAACATTCCAAAAATTAGTTTGGAACACATCGACGCTTAAAACTAAATCGCGAAACGAAAAATATCGGTAGCCACCGAAGTACCGTTAGTGTTGAATTGCGCGCGTGATAAAAAGGAAAACGTTCACTAGGTTGAGTAGTGCAAACACCATGGATTTCATGCAGTATTTACACGGAGTGGAACGGGAGAAAGCAAACATTCCCGTAGCGAGTCGGACGGCAGGACGCAATAGTTCCTTCACAACGTCCTTTGGCTCGCTCGTAATGTGTGAAGCTGTAGCAGAATCTTCGCGTGAGGCGGGCACGAGCAGGTGCGTCACGGGCCGTGACGCGACACCAAGAATGCAGGTGCGGGACCACATCGCGACATATTCGATCCATGACTCCAGGGCTGCAGTAATGACTACCGGCAACGTTGGTGAGACCTTTTCCAACTATCGGGACGTAGCGTATCGTGTCTATCGGGAATTGGTGCTTCAATTTACGCAAGCGGAAGCGTTGCGTCTGCAAAACGCTGAGACCCAGCGTAAGATCCGCGAATCACACAAAAGACAGCAACGAATAAAGCAACTAGAGCGTGAGTTAAATGATATCCGTGAGCTTGAAAAGGATGAGGAACGGTGCCGGGCAACAGATCGTTCGGGCGCACCGTATCCTGATCAATTGGGCTACGGGCATCACGAGCCGCACGGGGACATGTTCCGGGGTCAAACCCCTTCCCCGCCGTGTATTGACCTCGACCGCAATGGTGATGCGAATCGGACGGACGTCAGTGGCGACACAACTACACACACATGCCCTGATAAACGTCATAACCGCGCAGTAATCCACAACACACACAATCTAAAATCGTTCACTAATACTACCAACGCGACATTGCACACAAACACTGTCTTAGAAGACACGTACATCGAGGCTCATCACCGTTTCTGGCTGCGTCCTGCGGGGTTGAAAGATGCTACAAGTGGCGGTGAGGCCACCTTTGAAAGACAGGAATTGATCGAGGAAAGCGAAGTTTTAGAACCATCGGAGTCAGGTGCTTACTTCGAACCCTGCGTTGCAATCGAGCTCGAGGAAGTCATGCCACGACTGAGCTTGAAACCATGGTCTGAGGTGCTGCAGCTAGGAGAACGAAGCACTGGAGGGGAGACATACTCGCGCGACGGCTCGAACCATGTCCCACGTTCGTCAAGGAACGGAATTTCTATCCCGGAATCCAGAGAGATTGGGAGGATGGAGTCTTCTGTGTCGTCGAGAAGGGATCCGGTCTGGTCGATCGTGAGGGATCTTGCCACTAAATGTTGCCTGCTGCAGTGCAACATTGGACTACCTCATGGAAAAATGAACGGCTTGTGGCGGTATGTACGGCTGAAACAAAAGCTTAATTTAATTTCAGCAGCAGATAAAAGGAAGTCAGGATACTCATGCCAAATCATCCGTGCGTATCGTGGTACCATCCGGTGCTGGGAAACGTTTATAGACAGCTCTGCGAGTATGTGTGTGCGGTCCGGTTGCAGAAGCTGTGAGCGATTGAACCATTGCGTACAGAGGAGAGGTGTGAGGTACAGAAGCGGGGTGCGCACGGTTCTCCGTACTGCGCTGATAGCTAATTCGCTAGGTAAAGTGAGAGGCGCCGTTACAAAAAGATTGTCCGCAGCGAACAAATTCATGTGTGTAGTATGCGATCCACTTATGTGTAGAAACAGTTTTGATCGGTTTAGGCACACAACAATATCGAGATGAATTGTAATCCGTCTTTTTGTTCAACTACACGAGTAAGCACGTTTATTTAGCGGAAGGTAAACAAACATTAGCTGACAGTCAGAATAGGAGTGTGACAACAGTTAACGTGGTCTAGTTCGGTGGTTAGAAAGAGAGCTAACTTTGTCGCACTGGAGGGGAGAATGTTGGAAACTGTTATAAGGTTCCAACAAACTGTCAGCTAAGGCGATGTTTTGTGTATGGACATAGGCATAAAAAGGGGAGAAAACCGCGCAAAATGGGATAATTGCGATAAAAACACCCAAGAGCGAAGATAACGGAGAATAAATAAAAAACTAATTTTTTGGTGCACCCTCAGTGCTTACCTAACAAATTCACTTTGTTCTCTCTTTTTTGGTTAGAGCGCCAGTTTCTAACAGACTGTGTTCTAATAAACTAAAATATTCACCCAAATTGATCTCCACCAAATATTGACCATGCAAAACGTAAACAATCCATCAATACATATACAAGCGGAAAACCATCTGTCAAAATCGGAGCCCAGGTGGGGGATCACCAAAAGCGCTATAACTACACCTCATTATACATTCCACCTTGGTTCAAGCATTGAAAGATAGTTTATTTACTGAAATATGCACGGAACACTTACCTTTTCTCGAGTTTTCACATACAATTTCACGATTATTCTGCACACAATCTTTTCGGCCGGTAGTCCGTGTATGTTTACGTTTTTGACTTGACAAATATGCGAGCTGTCATGTGACGTAGCCAAATACATTCAAAACTCGCCAATTGCAAGTCTGCTTTTTCAATTGAATACAAAAAAATTTGAGTTGTTCACATAAATATGAGAAAAAGTCAGTTAATCCACATTTTATCACATAATAAACATGACAAAAGACGCAGACATTAGTCTTATTGCATACAAAATGTCTTTCTAATAAACAAAATCTACCTTTTTTGTAGACATATGATATAAATGCAATTAGCGAGTTCTAACTGTATCATATACAGGCGGTCCCTGAGATACACGGTTAATGGGGACCGAAAACGGCCGCAAAAAAACGCGTATCTCGAATTTCCGCGTAAGTTGAATCTTGTGATTTCCAGCCAAAATAATACTAATTTCCGTATAATTTTGCAAGTAGTGAGAGGTTTTAGCCATTTAATTCATTATTTGATATGATTCTGGCTTAAAATAAGAGCTTGGAACCTTTTGAAATATATTTTAACATCCTATAACAAATTTTACAAAATGGTTCTCATTTTCAATCTCTCACTATAGAGCGTTACTTTTTCACTTTATAGTGAGACGATGAGAAGGCCAAGATGCCATGGGACTTGATATTACCTGGAATATATGGTTATATTCCATATTATAAATATATATATATATATATATATATATATATATATATATATATATATATATATATATATATATATATATATATAGATATATATATATATATATATATATATATATATATATATATATAGATATATATATATATATGTATATATATATATATATATATATATATATATATATATATATATATATATATATATATATATATACACATATATATATATAATCTTTCAATGCTTGAACCAAGGTGGAATGTATAATGAGGTGTAGTTATAGCGCTTTTGGTGATCCCCCACCTGGGCTCCGATTTTGACAGATGGTTTTCCGCTTGTATATGTATTGATGGATTGTTTACGTTTTGCATGGTCAATATTTGGTGGAGATCAATTTGGGTGAATATTTTAGTTTATTAGAACACAGTCCGTGATTTAAAATGGAAATTTTCCTTCGAGAACTTGAAGCGTTCGCCAAAAGCGGAAAACTAACTGTCAGTTTTCTTCGTCGATTCTTCTTCCACCTAGCTGTCAAAACGGGCTTATAACTTGACCTGATATCTTTACGGTCCTTGGCTTGAACGCATTATTCCACAGGAAAACATCATTGCACCCCGAAATTTGGCAACATTCGTCCGAGTATGGTTGAGCAGCTGTCTGTGTGTGTGTGTGTGTGTGTGGGTGTGTGTGTGTGTGTGTGTGTGTGTGTGTGTGTGTGTGTGTGTGTGTGTGTGTGTGTGTGTGTGTGTGTGTGTGTGTGTGTGTGTGTGTGTGTGTGTGTGTGTGTGTGTGTGTGTGTGTGTGTGTGTGTGTGTGTGTGTGTGTGTGCCGACGGAATACGACGCCGGTAAGATGAAATGTTTTAATTTTTAATCACAATGAATTGTAAAAAACAGATTTCATGATATTGATCTTTGTTACAGTTTCTACAATAATCACCAAAGCCGGCTGTGAAAACAATCGGTACATGCTCAGCTGGACCAAAACACCGTTCGTTGTGTATCTTCAAGCGCACACCACAACGTTGCCAAAAACCACAAAATAGCGGGGAAAGGAAATTATTATAAAATAACGTCATAAATGAAAGCATTCTAATCTTTCCCTGTTATTTTTCCACTGCAAACAGGACATTGTATCACCGCATCGACAAGTGGTATGTATGTGCAAGTGTTGCGAAGAAGTGTGTTGTACGGTGTATTATGTGTTTTATTTTATTTGTATCGCTTTACAAGTGGTTCATTTAGAGCGTTTAATCGTTGTGATACAGCTTTCTAAAGATTTACCCGAGCGGTAGAAGCAGCAACAATAAAAGTGCCTGACGGAGAGACAACAACGCCGTCGGCATCCGTTGATACCATCCAAAGTGATGGTTGAAATCGTATTTAAACGTGCAAAACAATATATTGGAGCATGTAAGCATTGATTTTAGATAAATAAAGATATTTTATCGTTGTATTGGACAATGTGCATCGAAATTATAAAAAGAAAGTGTTGTATTTTTGTTTACATCCGAACAGAGAACCCATAGCGTTATACTGTGGTTCGAGCACTCGCTAAGTAACGCTTGGGCTTTGAGCTTTCATTGAGCCTACATAGAATGTTACACGTTTATTGCTCACTAAGGACTGCTATCGAGCAGTGTTATGAGCAGGTAACGAGCAGTAATACCTCCATACAAAAATCGCGAAACGTAACGTTCCAATGCTATTTGGGTAGGTTTTTACACACAACATGATAAAATATCCCGCTCTTTGCCTGTAGGGTCATGCGTTGAAAGCTGTTGGGGCTAATGTTTAAACCGAACGGCATACGTTTAAATTGGTAATGCCTTGATCCGGTTGAAAAAGCTGTAAATTTTCTTAAGTCATTTTCTAAAGGTATTTCATGGAATCCTGACATGAGATCAAGGGTGCTAAAATATTTTGCTCTCCCTAGCTGATCTAATATTGTATCTATTCTTGGTAATGGAAATTTATCTGGTATAACCTTTTGTTCCGCTGCCTGAAATCTACTAAAAGTCTCCATTTTTGTTATAATCCGTTGATTTCTTTGGAACCAATAATATAGGTGAGTGATATGGGGAGACTGAGTGTTCAATTATGTCATTCTTAAGCATTTTGTCTACCTGGTTTTGTATTTCATTAGCCTGTGAGTATATTTGTTTATAATTTGGTATATACGTAGGAATATTATCCTTTAATTGAATTTTATGAGGGTAAAAGTTATTTGTAGTAATTGGATCATCCTCTACGCAAAAAAATATCGTTATATTCAGTTACGATTTTCTTCAATTTATAAATTTCCGTAGTGGGAATTTTATCTTCTTTAATTTTTGTAATAGATTTTGCAATCCATCATTATTAATTTCTCCTTCTTTGTTATTCACTTGTTTCACTTCATAATTTGCTAATGGTTCTGTAATGGGTTTAAATTCTGCGTTTGTTATGTAAAAATTTATCTGTCTTATATTGATGAATTTAATTTACTGATTATCCTTTGAAATAATATTGCTACCACAGAATACTCCTGGTTGAATTTCTTGTGCGAAGACTTTGGTATGCTCTGTAATGTTTGGAAGATATACTTTACGTACCACTTCACTTCTGATTGGCAAAATAAATCCTTTTCCATCATCTTCTTCAATGTTGTGCTGAATTTCTTCTCCCTGACACGTGAATGTAAGCATTTCTAAATGATAATTAATTGAACATCTGTATAGTTTGTAAAAATCTATGCCTAATATACCATCTGCTCCGATGTTGTTACAATTCGAGATTTTTGTAATATATAGTGCATGTTGTACTTCCTTTTGAATAAATTGGTGTGTTAGATATCCCTGTTAATGATATTGAGTCTGAACGTGTTGGGCCATGATTTTTCTTTAACTTTGATTAACTTCAATTTTGCTTTGAATAAAGAAATTGATGCTCCTGTATTAACTAGTAATATTGATGTTTCATTATTTGCTATGCTCAATCTAATCTTTATATAATCAACTCCATGTAGCTCTAATGAGTAAATTGATCTAGGGTTTGAGGTGACTCCTGTTGGTCTAAAAAATATTGTCTTCTACTTCCTGTATCTGAGCTGTAGTATGGTATATGTTTCGTTGTTGTTGCTCTGTTTCTTCATTTGTTATTGCCCTTAGATTTTTGTTTGATCTGTTCTGATTATTGTAGTTGGAGCTGTATCTTTCGTTATTGTATCCCTGAATAAATCTGTTGTTATATCGAATATTGTTTCGCAGGTTGTTATTGTAGCTGTTATTGTTGTTATTTCGATTGTTGAACTTGGTAATATTTCTGTTATTATAGTAGTTTCTGTAAGGTTGGTTTGTATTTAGACCATAGTTGTTTTGTTTGTTCCTATTCTAGGTTTCCTTGGTTTCTATGATAGCTTCTACTGTAGTGTTGTGTATTTATGTTAAGGACATTAGTAGTTCTGTTTGTTTCATCACTTTCATTCTCCATTACTTTCTGTGTTGCATCGGTTATTGTTGCAAAAGCACCTGCCTTCAACAGTATTTTAGTTTCAGAGTTTGCTACCTTTTCTTTAAGTGCTAAGCGATACCTGTTTTAATTGCCATATCATGAGCTATTTATTCTGGAATTCCTTGTTTAAGATAAAGTAACTTTAATTTTTCTGAATTCAATTCGACCTCATTGCAAATTGATTGTGGATTGATCCCTTGTTTTTATGGATTTTAGCTTTGCTATTACTTTATCAGGTGTTGTTTTTTCTTCGCATCTTCTCTTGATATCACTGATTAATTCTTTAAAAGTCGTTATATTGCTAGGTAACCCTATTCTAGCCTTACCAGTCAGTCCGGTTCTTATGAATTTTACGAGCATTTCTTCATGATTCGGATTTAACTCGAACAGTATCGTGGATGCGTCCTCAAATGCATCAAAGGTATCGGGTGACCCGTCATATGTGGGTACAAGACATGTGGCTATGTTAATATCAAAATAAGCCATTTTATTTTTTTATGCAGCTTAAGTAAGACAAATATGATCTGAGATAAGAGTTTAAATGATAATCTACTGGTTGTTAACAGTGTTAATTTGATATTTTTATCCTCTGAGCCATTTTATAGACAAATCAGATGAATTGTTACGCGAGTCGTCATTGGTTTTTGATGTACTCATAGCAATTATAATTTGTATTAATGCATTCAAAGTTTTGCTGAATTCTAATAGTTTGTTAAAAGTATATTTATGTTTATGTTTTTCGATGTCATTTTGAATATCTTTAAATGTTTCTTCGGCTTTAATTCTTAATCGTGTTCTTGTACAAGTTCTGTGATTAGGATCCTGTATTTTTTTTAAATATATGTTTCAAAATTTCGATTTTATCGCTTATAGTAATCATTCCATTTTCATATTATTTTCACTTACTTCCTATTTCATATTTCCTAGCTTTAAAAACCCATTTGACTTTATTTTAAAGTTACAATACCTTAATGGAATATGCGACGTGCATTTTGTTGCTGCTGATTCTACGCTGTATTTATACCGGTGCTTGGAGTTCATTCAACATTCATTTCGCACTTACACTGCACTAAATGTTTTTATTTTTCATTCTGAACTGTATAGAACTTGCTTGTAGCTGTTCTTTCATCGTTATTGTTTTTATTTACATATGGGTTACTTGCAGCCAGCTTCTTTTGTCTTCTTTTTTTCTTTTCGTTTCTTTTCTTACTATTTCTTTTCTAGATATCAGCGTGAAGGACATACAATGGATCAAGATGGGCCATCACACAAACGCCTAAAGGAAGATAAAAGGTACGCGAAGTGTTTTAGTGAGGTCGCATTGATCCTAAGCTAATCTGTAATACAGATGGGTTACGAACAATGAATCCCTCACTACCCACGACATGGACGGTTGGTATGGAAGTCGTGGTTGCCTTTTGAAGGTTTCACTCCGCGATAACAAAAAAAAGACGAGAGCCACGATGAAGCTACTTATAAGAATTAACCTTTATTTCTCAACATATCAAAACTGTGCGATCAATTTGCCTACATGTTAAATATTATCTAATTAATCTATATACGTTCTTTAGTAATGCGTTCATGTGCTTAAGCGTATCTTTAGGTAAGAACTGTGATGTAGAATATCCTTTTAAATGTTTTAAGAGATTATTAAACTGTTGATAACGATATCGTTTCACTCACTAACTGTAGCTGTTCTATTTTTGGTAGACGCTTTTTGGTCTAGACCAGCGTAACGGTTTATGGTGCGCATTGGTGAAAACGAAATTGCCATGAATGAATTCGTTAATCACCGAGAAAGGATCATAGAGGCAGCGTCAATACTCCAATACCCTACCGCAGGATGCAACTGCAGCTGCATAATCATCACGAATCATCATGTTTGCAAGCGGTGACGTGCGCATCACTCGGGCCGCGCTGGCTGAAGCAGTTGGTCGAATTGAACTTGGGCCTGGGGATGAACTAGCCGACCTACGCCAAACTGATATCGGTTGCGATCGCAAAGATGGACGTGCTGAAGCTCCTTCACTGTACCGTACCGTACTGGAAACTAACCACGAGCGCACGTACCCGATGGACGAGCTGAAGGTGGTGAACCGCTCCCTGCACCTGCTGGTGCTGCTATACGTTTAGCTCGGCAAGATTCATTGCGCCAAACTGCGTTCGCTGAAAGTTGTGTCGTTGCTGGAGATGGACACCATCATCGGGAAGCAGTACGCACAGTACGGCGGCGAGGAACCGTACTGGCAGCTGAAGCAGCTCGAGCAGCTGATCATAAGCCACGAAATAGAGGTCGAGTTGAAGCCAACGTTCACTAAAACACCTACAGTTGAGCAAGGTACTGCACAAGGTACTGTTTTTTCCGGCAGTTGAGTCAGCTAAAGAAGCTGCGCCTGCAATTTTATATCGTGTTGGACGTACTGCAGGCCATCGGGCAATCGTGTGTCCTGCTGGAGGACTTGTACATATTTAACGTGGCAGAGTGCAGCGGCAACCCATTGCGCTTGCAAGCGAACCCGCCGGCTTGCGCCAGTTGAAAATTTTGCACAGCACTACGCCCCATTCGTTCGCGGACATTAAGCTGCCGCGGCTGGAAAACTTGACGGTAGGTTCGGTGGCCGTCAATTGGCCGGCCTTCGCAGACCTGCATGCTCTCAAATACCTCAAGATCGAGATGCCGTGCAGAACACCAAGGTGGGTGGCGGTGAACAGTATTTGTGCCGCTATCAAACGAAACCGGAGCCAGCTACGCTTCCTGCGCTGCGTGATGTTCTCCGCACGCTCCATCATTGAAAATCTGTTTGCCATGCTGCCCTGCTTGTCCGTCCTGCGCACGCTTGTGCTGCAAAAGGTGGAGCGGTTGAACGATATTGTAGCACCCATGCTATCGCATACCCGCTTCACGCATGAATGCTACCAGCCGGGTAAAACACTGCACTTGCGTCCCGTGCTTTACTGCACATCCGGTTCCGTGTCTTACCATGGTGGTCGCACCTCCCAAATTGGAAATAAACAAGGAAGACCTTCAAAGTAGGTGATAAATAAGGAAGAACAATTTGCATAAGAAACGCATTAGACCTTAAGCAAAACATTGTAAATTGTAAAAGCCCACCAAGAAGGTGGCCCTCTTGACAAACATTCGTTCGTGAAAGCGCGTCAAGTTGCGAAAGGGAAAGTCACGAGCGTAAACATCTGGTGGACAAATGTGCGCTAACTTTCTTAAAATGGTAGTACAAATAAAACTACCAGAACGGACAGAAGGTCAGTTCTGATCGGACACAGGATCGTAAATCTTGTCCCTTCAACTCATTTATGAGCAGTATTGTCCCCCTACCCAAGGTACGGATTTACTGTCTCCAAAAACGCACCGTGTATCAGTTCCATCAGGTCAGCAAAACTCCAATCCGAAAAGTTAACGTATGCTAGGTGCCATAACGTCGAAAGTTCCCACGGTTCGGCATAACTGGAAGTCCGCTTTTCACCTGACGCATCACACCGATAGCAATTGTTACGCAAGGCGAACTCAGTGCTAACTCAACTCTGCGACCAGGCCTATGACGCGAACCCGTATCGAACCAACAACATTTTTCTTCACCACATGGTGACCGTAACAGTTTAAACAAGTGCGCGTAATCAATCGTCATATCGACTCAAATAAGTGCAACAAAAACAAAAAGTTTCCTATTCGAAGCGCTTATGGGCCTGACGCGGTCTATCGCAATGTTCATGAATGCTCGCTGTCTCATCAAAGTTCCGGGATCCAGTTGACTTTCCATCATCGGGGGATCGAGCTTGGCCTCCCGAATGCGGTAGATCCGACAGGCTTGGGTGGCATCCACACACGTTTTCGGCGACCGCGGTATTCTGAAGCGCGGACGGACTTCATTGATAATCGAAATATATTTGCGGTGCCTGAAACGATCACAAAACTCATGGATTAATATAAATGTACCACGATGTTCTGAAAGCAATATGATTCAACCACTCGTTGGCGGGTTGCGTGCACTGGCGTTGATCAAACGCCCGTCCACTACTAGTAGCCCTCGGCCGTCAAGGACGGTGTGAAGCGAACTGTCCTTCTCCGAATCGCTACGCCTGGAATGAACGATCTCAGTTTGACGCATTGAACTACAGCTATCACGTGAGTATGCTCCCGGTTCGATATGCTTAACCAAAGTGTTTTCTGCATCCGCTAGCTCCTGTTGGGTCAACATTTCATCTTCTCTAGACTGCCTCTCTTTAGACGGTCTCTCGGCTCTGATGGTTTCTAGTGCAAAATGCTTCTTCAACGATTTATTTTGTAGCTCTTCACTTACTCCATCACACGAGCGCACATGCAAATTCAAGTATGTCGCACCTGGGACGTTCTTGGCGATTGGACAGAAACCGTATATAACCCATCCCAGCTGAGTTTTGGAAGCAACGGGCTCGTTATACCTTCTTTCAACGCTATTGAGTGGTCTGGTCACGTGACGATTATCAATTCCTATTCTATGCTATTTCGATTCTAGTTTTGCATTAAGTCATACAAATTTTTTTATAAAATATGTTTGGTTCAGCTTGTAAGAGTAGTGCGATTCGCTTATTTAAAACCCATATCGGACATACAAGACAAAATAAATTTAGTAAAATGAATACATTCGTAAAACCAAATATCATACCTTACGTCGAAAACATCACTTCCATAATTGTATATTAGGCTAGCTCAAAAACTAAATCACGTTGGTTCTGTAATGTTTCTCTGGATCTGGATGGATGGAATTTAAAAGCGCCAAAAATAGTTTTGTGTTCTTTGGTTTTAAATGTATATTTTTAAAGTAATGCATCAAAATATTAGTACAATATAAATAAACAACACAATATATAAAAACGGTAAGGACCGATACTGTCTCGTCATGGTAAACACAGGCTCCTCGTCATGTGTACGAGAATCATATGCCACCATCCGGCACGGAAACCACAACCAAATGGCTAATTATAGTTAGGACGGGTGACCAAACTCACCGTTGGCACGTTTATTCTATTTAATCGAATTGAATTTGATATAAACGGTCTAGTCTAGGAGGCAACTAAAATATAGAATCAGATGATGTTTATATTATTATAGACTACCATATCACAAGGAACTGTAGTATCTTTACTACTTTCCAGATGATAAAATGAGCCATGAATATTAGATTGTAATAGTGCTGACATTGGGCGATGAATAATTCATGTGAATCATAAATCACTGAACAATGATTTCAACTTAAATGTTTACTTAATTTCCTTCTTGTTGTTTCGTATCGTTCAGATCGTAAACATTGCAAACTAGCGTCGCACACATACAATCACATCCCTTAGCTGATTCTTCTTCAGCTTAGCTGTGAAAACGGGGTTAATACGTGACCTGGTATTTCAACAGACCTTGGGACAGAATCAAACAATTTTGATTTGTCCGCACGCACGCCCGCAGTAGCGATTACCGCTGCCTTAGCGTTAGGCATGTTGCCATTTTGAGATTCAGTTTGACAACAGCCGTCGATATTTGATTACAGGCAGCAGTCGCAATATAGCTTGAAAAATACCGATTTATAAAATGTGGATGCAAAATACTAGTTTTTAGTGCTCTACAAATGTTTATGAATCGAAAACAATTCATTTATCATACCCGTATACCAGAACATTCTAATATTTCTGGCTTTTAAGCGGTTTCAATTTGTTAGAAAAAATGAAATTTCTATCAAACTTGAAGCAAATTGTACTGATTTGACATTTTATTTGTCAAATTTGGAAAACCGCGTACAGGTGTCCCCCGAGATACGACTGTATTTGGGACCAAAAAAATGTCAAGATCGGGGAGTTGTGGAATCTTAGGGAATATGTTTGTAACGGTTATCTGCACAGAAATTCAAAAAATATATCAATTTCGTCTCAATGAAAACTTTTAAGTGTCAAAATTAAAATGGTCCAGTACACGCCAAAGTTTACGCTTCGTGTGATGTCCGTATATGGCAGGAGTGGATTCGATTGTGATACAGTGGAGCGCCGTTTATCCGAGCTTCTCGAGACTTGACCTCGCCCGGATAAGCAAATAACACGGATAATGAGTCAAATTAAATATTTTATCACCAATTTCTGATTAGGTTTGGGAAAATTTTCTTATTTTTTAATAAAAATAACCAAGTTTTTATTTACTTCATGTTTTTTCCATAAGAATATTTCAAATTTGCCATGAATTATAGTGTTTTTGTTATGACAATGTGCTCTTATAACCGCTTTTTCAAATATCCTCCTCATAACGCAATAGCACGGATAAATGGCGCTTCACTGTACAGTCTGTTCCCGAGTTACGCGGTTCTCGACTTAAGCGGATTCTGAGATACGCGGTTTTCTAAATTTGACAGATCAAATGTCAAATCAGTACAATTTGCTGGAATAAATGTGCAATGCAGTATGAATTGCAGTTTTGCTAATCCACTTACAAGCGAAAAATATCGGATATTCTGTAAAAATCGTATCAAATAAATGAAAAAGTATAAAAAAGTACTAAATTGAATAAAAACCACCGAGTAACCAATTGTGTTTTGGTAAAAAATCGCGAAATTTGACTTACGCGGATATTCGAGTTACGCGGATTCCTCGGGAACCCAGAAACCGCGTAACTCGGGAACAGACTGTACGTAGTTTTTTACCCACTCTACGGCACATCAACCACACCAGCCATTCGGGGTTATACGCATACATCAACATATGATCGAATCCACACCTGTCATTTTGTTTTCATTTTTCTACAGCACGGCAGTCGAATTATTCGGGATAAGCCAGTAATTTGATCGAACGCGGGGCCGTCGGGCACCATCCCTTTTGAGCGGGGGGGGGGGGCGGTGGTGGGGGATACGATTTTAGCACGTACGTACGGTTTAGGCACGTAGCACGAGGTGGAATGGACTCATAAAGTAGACAGATTACCCCGGCAGTTGATCGTACAGGCGATCATAGGAACCCAGAAGAGGTTCCCCTTACTGGAAACTCGAAATAAGTTAGGGTAGGCGAAGCTTTTAGGAGATGTTACTTCCTTTCTTGGTCTTATTTATCGATAAAATATATTGGTTCGGTGCAATTTCTTATTTTTGTTTTGTATTTTACTAGGTGGGGAGTTTCTATGTGGTTTTAATTTACAATGTGTCTGGGAGGGTGTGCGGTGTTTTCGTCGCTGCTTGCTTATGCTGCAGTTTTGATGTATTGGGCAAGAAGGTCATGGGCAAATAGGTGCAATCGTCACCGCGCTTGTACGTTGCTATGTGTTCTCGGTGACGGTGACGATTGCTTTTGCTTATGTTGCATGTTTCGGTTGTTTTTGCATGGACTGTGTGGCCTGAACTCTTCGGGTTTGTTGCTTTGGTCTGATTTGCTGAATATGTTATAAATGTGTAACAATAGTGTTAGTTGTTATTATGCTTAATACCAAATTATTTACCATTCCATCTTTTGTGTTCGGATGGCCGATGAAACGTTGATAGTAATGACGCGAACACAAACTACAATTTACAACTTATATTAGAACAAAATGGTATATCCGTGCCACGCTGACACACAACCGTTCGCCACCAAAGCCAGATCGGAAGAGAGCGAGCAATTCCTTAATTCTAATTCTCCTGATTTTCGCCTTGCCTATCTAGTTTTCGCCTCTCTCGTTGCGTCGGCCGCCTGACTGGTATCGGCAGCTGTCTCCAGGGGTGAGCAACAATACAATCACAACACCATCAATTTTGGTACAGTCTGAAATCATTGGTTAAACTTCGATTCCCTGCCAACTATTGAATATGTGCTTTTTAGTTGGCACGTTATTCCATACAAAAAAAAAATCTCGGCAGGACATGAGATTTTTGTTAAATTTTCAAAAACTGGTTTTCCCATACAAACGCATGCTTTTTAATTTAACTGTCAGCCAACTATCGAGCGTTCAACTATTGAATTCTGACTGTATAACCAACAAATCAATACCGTCAACTGTTTTAAAAACAAATCCGCTTTTTAGTTTATAAGATTCATAAGGTTTGCTAACAAGTATGTCTCGTACAGCTTTCATGGTTTCATCTTTATTTTGCGCTTCACCTATATTCGCTGTTACATCATCGTTCACTATCATTACAAGCACAGGATAACGACTCATACATTCTACATGTTTCAACCTGGTTCCTGGCCAATGTTCTGTAAATGCAAAGAACACGACTGTGTGCTTCCATGACACAAGGCATGTTTGATAAATTCCGGATGAAAGGCAGAATTCTTTTTCTTCTTTTGGCACAACAACCGTTTTGATTACCACAACAATTACCGCTGTTTTACTGATTACACATAACAGGATAGTCAGTAGTGATGGGTAATCCGGAGCGGAGTCATGGATCAACTCCGACTTCGGTGCGCAAAATATGACTCCGACTTCGGATCACTACCGGATTCAACTCCGGATCAGTCCGGATCATTCCAGATCATTCCGGATCAATCTGGGTTACTCCGGATCAATCTGGATTACTCCGGATCAGTTAAAATGAGTCCGGATCAGTCCGGAGCAGTCTGAATCAGTCCGAATGAGTCCGGATCAGTCCGAATGAGTCTGAATGAGTCCGAATGAGTCTGGATCAGTCTGGATGAGTCCAGATGGGTCCGGATGGGTCGCCTACACGCACGGTCCAAAACAGCCGAAATCATACAAAACCATGAAAAAGTCTGTGCCCTTTTGTTTCGGCGTCCTCGTGAAGTTTACCTAGCCGAACTGAATAGTTGTGTTCGATAAATATGTGTGCGTATCAGGTAGCAGCATATGTACTGCTTACCTGCCGTATGTTGCTGTGATACCGAACGAGACGCATAGACAACGCATCAAAAGGATATGTGTAGCTGTGAGGAAATGTTTCTGTGTCTCATTTGCCTTGTCCTTGCCTTTAGAAACTGATGAGTGAAGCACGCATACCGTTCGGGTATGTTCGGGGTATAAGCTCTGTTCCTCTCATGTTAATGGTAAAGATAGAATCGTATGCTATCGGCTCTGCTCACTTGGTGAGCCCTTATAATGAACGGAAAAATAATGGTTGTCGTGCTGGTGCGAATTAATCTCTGAGCGTATTGGGCAGGGTCAATAACACTGTACAGCAGTCGCTGATGAAACAGAAATCACGTACATATAAAATCAGGAAACCAAGCAGGAACAAATTCTCGTAGGATGCAGGAACAAAACATTTCAACACAGCAGAACTTCCGATAGGAACAGCTCAACAAAACTCAAACACGAACGATTTCAACGCAGCAACGCGGAAATACGTTCGAACGCTTCCGAATGTGATTTGAAGGTTGAAGTTGAACTTATCCGCAATTTAAAAAACCTCTGATTTTAAACGCAGATTTTTGGATTTTGTATAGGCCCGACAGTGTTATTGATTTCCAATTGTTTTTTCCCCAGGAGCAAAACAAAATCATACGATATTTTAATTGTTTTTATTCGAGCGGGCGAATCATATTTTTTAGGAATAAAGCGATCAATAATGCGGCAGCTCACTAATTCCTCTACTTGCCTATATCTAATTTACACTATACCGGCGAGTGATACAGAACCCTATGTTCGTGACGGTGGTGTGTCAAACATTATAATTCTCTTCGCAGACCGCAACGTGTAGCAGCTTATGGAGGGCCTGATTGTTGTCCGTTCTGCAGGACGATATCATGGCAAGAATTACTTTCTCGACAACAGCGGTGTGCAGCTCATTTGTTTTTATGTGAACCTGTAAAAGTACAGATCATTCTATTATATTTTGAATCATCGAGTAAGGAATTAAATTGTTCCTAGCATTCCCGAAATTGTTTTTTTTCAAATATAAGCACCGCCCTTGTATAGACATATGGGATTCCAAACATTAGTTGCCTTTGTTCCTTTCCCCTCTTACTTGTACACAGGCTGATTGCGAAAACATGGCTGGATGATTTCTCCTCTAACAAAACGTTGTTGAGCTGTACTTGTTTATGCTGCGCAAAATGACGGAACTGAATTCGCCTTATATCGTATTTTAACGTTTTCTTTGAAAGCATCAAAGCGATTATGGAATGCTTTACATCGGCAACTTCCAGTTCTAGATTGGCCGATTTCATTGAGTCTAATTGAAAAACATTGCAAACACAAGAAAAATTCTATGAGATATTAGTGTAAGTAGGAAATTGTATAGAAATGTTGGAAAATCGTACAACTCATTAGAAAATAAGTAATTTTAAATATGATGAATCCGCTCAATTACAAATAATACACAAACGTACGACGCATACAAAACAAACATTACAATATCAATTTGACAAGAAAGGAAAAAACGACACAACAAATCACAAGTGTGAATTCTACACGAAGACGTGTTTTATCTTGTGAAAGGAAAATGAAACGCGGACGTGACTGCTCTCGTTCATTTCAAGATTGTAAGTGGTTTATTTTTAAAAAAATTTATGGTTTATATGTTAACAATTTCTATCAATATTTATGTTTAGTCTATGAGCTGTGAGTGTGTATTAGTGCTAGGCATAGGAGGGGTAAATTCTAGTTGATCTAAGAATTTTCTTTTAGGTTTTTCGAAACCGTCGTCCGGTTCGGCCGTTTAATTGTACCAAATACATAGACGCGGTTTTTGGCGACCCGTTTTCTCTTCACCGGTACCTGTTTTCCAAGACGCATAATGTGATGCCTGATCTGAGAATATTTATTACCCGTTACTGGTTTCCGGGCTAATAACTTGCCCGGGTTTTCCTAAGAGTACAGCGGTGCAGTTTTATTGCACTGATTTATGCGTGCGAGACCTTTTTACCTATTTTAGCATATGTTTTGATGGCACATAGCAGCATAGATGTTTTGTATTTTTTAACATTTCTAAAATCGTTTGTTTAGGGTAGCGGAGCTAGTGGTCCTTAGTTATGGTTACATCCTGCTATGTTGAGTCGTCCTCATTATTGATGTTTTCATGAAACAGTGTTTATGCGGCTGCATGTTATAAAACAATTTATAACCGTGCGATCTTGTATTTATTTTGAAACTACGCCTTGCTTTTTGTTGATTTTTACCCGAATCTTTATTCCCTTGTTTCTAACGTTCGTCTTGACTGACTGTTGAGTTTAAAATGTGAACTAATGAAGCGTTTGGATGAACATGGTTTTATATAATGTTTTTAATATATGAATTAGAATTATTATCGTTGCGTTCGCACCAGACACGTAGTGTGATCAAGGTGGATTGAAAATATCAGGTGATGGATAACGGCCTTTTGGGGTAGCTATAGTTGAGGGACTTTATGGCATTTTAAAACCGTTAACCATAGGTTTCCGCACACAAAGCTTAGCAAATAGAAAAGATTTTTTTTGTTTTTACGTGCATTTTTGTGTCTCTATTGATTTTATCGAAAACTGTTGAGACGTTATCAACAGAATTCTTTCGTTCACCCGAATGTACAATAAATATGAGATACACATGCGTTTTTTAAATAACGTAGTAAGTTTATTGTAGCTAAAAATTCAGTCGCTTGGTTCAGGAATCGGTGAAAGAATGGCTAAAGATCGTAACCTTTGCCACGTTCAGAAATGTTTTTGTTATCGGGACTGCTCGGCCCGATCGTTATCAGCACGACTCTACTTCGATAGTGTCCTCTATCGGGATTGACGGAAAACACCACTGTGCCAACGAATTGACCTTTAATATTTATTTTAATATTTAACAAAAACATTAAATTTAATAACAAAAGATTTGACGATTTGTTTATGCACGAAATTTAAAATCATGTGAGTGAGAGTTCTAATCTCATGTAAATTGTCCATGCGACTCGTAGATAATGAGTAATTAATGTGAAAATTGAAAAAATAATGCTTTCTTAGTTTTTGTCATCAAAAATGTCGAAAACACAATTAGTCATAGAATAAATTCACGGAATAACACAAAATAACACACTTTAATCCATGTTTTAATGTTAAATAAGAACTCGCAAAGTCCAAAATATATTTTTAAAGAATGTTTAATCGAAAAATGGGGTCGATAAATTATATGAACAAATTTATTAAATGTGAACAAAGTTTGAATCCTGAGGACCTTACGTCAAGTGACGAATTGTCAAAATGCACTAGAGTCCAAAGTGAGTAGAAAGGAGGTGTCGTCATGTAGAACAATTGAGCATCGAGGCTTTAGAAAAAGCACAAAACCAGGATCGACGGCAGTTGTCAAATGCGAGGAGTGTTGCTGGTATTTGGATAGGATAAATGAATTGTTTTCGTTTAATAAACATTTGTTTAGCAATAAAAAATGTGTTTTGCATCCACACTCTATAAATCGGCATTTTACACGTTATAATGCAGCTGCTGCCTGTAAACAAATATCGACGGCTGTTGTCAAACTGAATCTCAAAACGGCAACAAGCCAAACGATAAGAAGACACCTCCTCTATATTCTACCTTGCTAGATTCAACCAAATATTTTTTCGCGCGTTCTTTCGATTTGATAAAGATTAACGTGAAAGAGATGTGAATTGGATAGGTTGCGAGATAAGACTTACTTAATTTTATTCTGTACAAATTCAACTAGAAGATTTCGTGGTGGTAGTGTAATGATCCTTCCTTAGAGTAGGTAGTGTAATGGGTTTGGTTTTAGATATGGTTGCCAAGTATTCTGATGAGTGTACATACGGTACAACTGATCAACGCGTACCATCGCGGTAGGTCAGTGTTTCGCTGACATGTATCGAGGTGGCATAAAACTTCGTTGGTAGCGGACTTTTCGACACTTGATCGTCCAGGCGATCATAGAAACCCGAAAGGGGTTTCCCTTACTGGAAACGTTGGAATTTAGAAGCCTTACCTTGGGTAGGGGGACATAACTAAACTATTGAAATAAGTTGGAAGGTGAAGGTTTTAGGCAGCGTAATGTCCTATCTTGACAGTCCGAACGAATCTGACTTGCCACGGTTGGAGTTGGTTTTATTTATACTCAAAAGAAGTTAAGGGTTTCTCACATTTGGTTCCGGGTTGTATGTTGGAAAGTTATTGTTTTCACTCAGCTAGTTACGTTTGTCTTTTCTTGACAAGAACGATGGTTCTTGTCACTAAGTTCCTGTTTTGGGTTTAATACATATACTGTTCCTGCTTTGGGTTACATGCTGTTCCTGCTTATGTTGTGCGTTTCGGTTGTTTTTGATATGTGTGTCACATCTGTTATTTGTTTGAATGGACGGCCTTCCGGTTCCTCCGGTTGCGTTGCTATGGTATGATCTGATTTGCTGAATGAGTTATAATGAATGTGTTACAATGGTGTGGTTTGGCTTTCCAAAGTGTGTTACAATGTGTCTATAGCTAATAGTGTGAATTATGATAAGTTTTGTATAGCAGATATGCTACAATGTACCAAAAACACAAATGATATTGCTTTTTATGCAAAATTTAAAACGAGTTTTTTACAACATGCTCAATATGGGTTCAAGTCCCATATGGACCGTGCTCCCCTTAGTAACTATAGTAACGGGTAGCCGATAACCCACCGATAGTCCAATCAATTAGTGGTATAAAAGGCAGGCCTTGATCGACGATGGTTGTTACGCAAAATAATAAGAGAGGTATTTGTTGAGTATTGATAATTGATGGTTAAGTGAAACATTTGTCATCATGGGAACTCATTTTGAGGGGCTCCAATGCATTTGGCTTTACACTTTTGCTTAATTATAAAAATGCAAATTTAAGATAGTATAGAGCATAGGTCTTCCAACTACGGCCCGAGGCTATATCGCTGTTCATTTCCGACCCTGTTACGATCTCGATTCTTATATCTAATATCCAGTTCATATAATACCGCCTGAAAATGTTAACCCTTCAGTTAAATTTGGCGGCGAATAATAATAGAATATTATTATTCTCCATTCCCAATGTTTGAATTAAGACTTTCCACATTATTTATGGTTTTATGGTTACAGTGTGTTTCCACTTAATATTATTTTCCAGTTTAAAATATCGGATAAACTTTGTTTTTGAATTGAATTGGTTGCATTATCGTGTTGGTATTTGTTTGATAATGTTTGATGCCCTATCTTACTGTGGTTGTTGCGCCACATCAGAAGACAAAAGGGTGAACATTAAGAGTAATGTACGAACAAGCTGTAATAATATTTCAACTTCATTCTACCAATTTTGGGGCGACAGAAACGTTTGCATCGCTGGTGCTTAAGCTGCATGAGCCTGTTGCAGCAGTCGAATGGCTTATAGACCATAAGCTATTGCAGGCTGTTCAGCTGTGCCGGAAGTGCGAGCAGCCGATGCGGCTGCGTAAAAACGTAAAGGGGACGAAGGATCGCTGCAAGTGGGTGTGCACAGGACGTTTGTGCAAAACGCGGAAGTCAGTGTCCGTGCTGGATTTTTCTTTGAAGGATCCAGACTTACACTGATGCAGGAGGTCCTGTTGCTGTACCTGTGGAGTATGAATGTCAGCGTGGCAGAAGTGGTGAAGCAGCTGCAGCTCAGCAAGATAACGGTAATTGACCATTTCTGTAATATACGTCTCCTCCTTTTCAATGTTGTCGCAATGCTAGCGCCATCAAAAATTGGCGGCCCTAGCAAGACAGTCGAAATCGATGAGACAAAAATTACCTCACGAAAGTACAACCGTGGACGGCTCATTCGCACAGAGAGTGACAGAGAGTGGTTGGTGGGTGGAATTTGTCGGGAGACGAATGAAATTTTTCTGCATCGAGTAGAGCATCGGAACGCTGATACGTTGACTCGGTTAATATGCGACAACGTAGATGATGGCACAACAATCCTAACCGACTCTTGGGGAGGATATGTTTCGTTAGCCGAGGTTGGGTACAGCCATGGCATGGTTAACCATTCAAAAATTTCGTTCATCCCGACAATAAGTTCATTGATACGCAAAAAATCGAAAATCTATGGCGTTGTTTTTAAAGATTTCCTCAAGAAAAAGGCACAAACCGCATTACGCACCTGAATCAGTATTTGGTGGAATATCACTTCCGCAAAATGCACCCTGATGATTGTTTTCAGCCTTTGTTGGAAGCTGGGAAAGTCACACATTGATTTTCGATATTTGCGTAACCTCATATAGACATAATAATATTTTTTCTTCTAGCATGGCTGGCCATTTCCTTTCGACTTCCTCGTGGTGCTGGCTGGAGTATTCAATTGGTATTTTTTAATACCTTTTGTATATACCAACTGGAAAGGAAGTTTTTTTCATTTCAGCTTCACAAATAAGGTCCTTTTACCCCGCATGGTAAGGTAAGGGTTGTCTCAGTTTGTCGATGACTCAAATGCTGCCACAGTTTGGAACGCTAACATTCATCGCAGGAAAACAACATCGAATGAATACTTCTTATATGTAGAAACAGGTATGTTTACTTTTTTCTTGCTCCACTATCCGTGTATAATTGAGGCAGTGTTGTTGTGGTTAAAAGACTGGAGATGTGATTAGATTTTCTGTATAATACTCCCCATTAGCGTAGTGCGCTTTCCGTCAATTTTATCCCGCTTAATTCCAGTACTGCAAAACATTTACCATTAATAAAAGCTTTAAACAATTTTTCAGCATGGCTAACGCACTTTTTTAATCTACACATACTTTTCATAGGATAACCCAATTTCATCAAAGCCCAAATTTCAATCGCTGGCACCTCGGCATGCAATTGAACATCAAATCAAAGTTAAATTTATAATTATCACATTTAATTTAACTACATATAATTAATAATTAATGGTAATTTATTATATTTATATAGTATTGCACAATTACAACACTTTTTCGATTTACAAAATTCTTTACTATTTTCATTAAACACATTTAACACTAATTACAATAAACACTATCAGACACAAACACATGCACACCATAGCAACACACCTCGGAAGAATTTAGGCCACATCGTTCATACAAAAACAATTGAGCCATATTTATAAAAAAGTAGGTGAACCGAGAATTCATCACCAAAAGCGCAGCGTAGGCAAAGATAGATAAACACTTAACAATTCGAATAAATTACACATCCAAAGCAGGATTAATCCAAAGCAGGATCAGCTTATACATTATGTTCCAAAACACCCATGTTTCGTCGCGAATAGTTTTCGGATAAAGTTTCCTTTTCTTTCTTTGCTGCTAATAATTACCGAAGCCGTTGTAAGAAATTGCTGGTGATGAAGAGAGGGAAAAAGCCTTTTCGCCCTCTATTTACTAATTTAAGATCGATAGAGATGTGTACATCAACGGGCGCGGATGTGATCCGATTCGCAGTTCAAATCTGCACGATTCGCGTAGCTGCTCGAACAACCCATAAGCGACAGTTTTCCATGGCCTATAGTGACAGCAACTAGAGCTGTTGTCAACATCGAGCAGAAGCTAAACGATAGCTATGAATTGTTAATAAAACAAACCAATGTCCTAAATTTGTAGAAAATTACACCAAACCCATTACTTCCTTCTCACTATATATAAAATCGAAAATCGCCACCATGACGTGAGAGTAAACATTCAGCGAGAGAGAAAGCGGTGAGAGCAGAGCTCTCTTAGCAACGCGCGTTGCTGCGAAAGGACTTGCTCCATGCCACACTGCCACCCCTCGGGTAATGAGGGCAATGGTTACTTAGATTTTTGTTAACACAAACCGATTTTAAAACACATGGTAATGGATATAATGATT
This sequence comes from Anopheles arabiensis, assembly GCF_016920715.1. NCBI lineage: Eukaryota > Metazoa > Arthropoda > Insecta > Diptera > Culicidae > Anopheles > Anopheles arabiensis. The sequence continues at coordinate 17,358 of NW_024412076.1, read as the reverse complement.
TTTTTTAATAGTTAAAGTTGCAAATTAGCCCACATGTTGATAACGTGTTCCATTTCACACCCCTTCCTATTATAAATCAAGATATTCAAGGCAATATTTAAAAAAACATGTTTCAAAACAATGCAAAATAGCTTAATTGTGAAATGGTTTATATTCCAATTCATTCAATCATTAATAAAGCTAACCATACTCATTATTGGTGTTTAAGCACCTCGAATACTACATACACCGTCGTCATCGGCAGATAAGTGTGGTACATAAAATCCTGTAAAACGGGTTGCTATACCCGGGATGTCGAACATGTACACTCCCTCAAATCTTTTTCTATTTGTCGTAAAGTCCTACGCGGACCTGCTGGCCTATACAGGCTTTCGAGATTCATTACCACGTAGCCGGATATTCAATCCTTGCTACGGGCGGACGGTCCATTCTGGGCTTGAACCCATGACGGGCATGTTAATGAGTCGTTCGAGTTGACGACCACGTACCACGGGACCGCCTCAAATATACTACTCCCTCAAATCTACTACTCCGCAATACAGTCGTTGCCACCAAATTTTGGCTCTAAGGCATTAATTTTTGACAGTGCGCATGAATTTTTGCCTCTAAGGCATAAATTTTTGACAGTGCGCATCAATTTTTGACTCTTGTAGGAATAATGACAATTTTACAAGGTATTCAAGCAGATTTTTAACAATTGTCATTCCACAACTCACAAAAAATACAAAAACTTTGTATATAGATTGTTTTTTGAGAAAAAATCATGAAATTTTAAAATTTCTAAAGCTTTTGTTTACAGCTGAAAATACGTGGCATTTTTTTTCACTCCATTGAAACTGAAAAAATTGGCAAAACAATTGTTTTATTTTAAATTCTAGCAATAAAATTTTTCACTATTTAACTTAACTTCAATCATTTCAGAACACACAGTTTGAGAAATTACATAAAATTTTGTAAATAAAGCGATTGACTCACAGTCAAAAATTGATGCCTTCGATGCAAAAATTGATGCGCACTGTCAAAAATAGATGCCTTCGAGACAAAAATCGTGAAACGCTGCCAAAAATTGGTGCCTTCGAGACAAAAATAAGTGAGTTAGTGTCAAAATTTAGCGACAACGACTGTATTGGCTGAGTCGGAACAAGGAAAACGCATCCCAATAAGAGGCGGATGTAGTCGAGAGACCCTAAGCGGCCATATTTTTTAGCATATGCGAAATTTCGAGCGAGAATGCGGCGGATGTTGATGGCTTGAAATTTAAAACTGAATTTGTAACGATTTGCTCGCGGGTGGGAAGAACTACTTATTTCAGGATGTATAACAGTATAGATCGGAATATTGGAACTACCCATTTGGAAAGGTTATATGAGGGGATATGTTCACTGTTGAAATTTAATATGTGGCACAACAATAACAATTGTCTCATACACAAATACCAATTCCATTGAATACTTCAAAATTAGTTTCAGGATAATAAAATAAAATTTCGATGGCGTTTTTGGAAATGACCCTCATGAAATTAAAGACCGAGCAAATTTACATTGAAATTGTTCTAAGCATCTATTACTTATTACCTAACGTATGAAACATAAGTCGAAAAAAGAGAAGAAAAGGAATTCAAACCACGTGCGATATCATCTTTTGTAGTTCAATCTTACATTTATGGGCACAAAAACAGAAGATGGATTGAAACAGAAGTGAGAATTTCAAAAATTTATGTTTTTAAGTACGCAATTGGGATTGGATCTTAACATGTTGTATATGTATTAGCGGCATCCTAATTTATTAATCCACTGCACATTAATACATTATTCAATGAACACGTTGTTGAGGTTACTACTTAGCTATGCTTTCCAAAAAATCACGCCGATAATCAAAAAATAATAATAAAAAATTATACATTTGTGTCAACAGAGGCATGGAACGTATCAGTTCGATTGAAAATAAGAAAGAATGCAGTTACTAAACTTTCTGTTTTATCAAAATGGCCACAAAATTCGCCAATCATGATTATCATTGTTATTACTTATAAGTGTAAGTAAATAAGATTCATTGGTAATTTACGTGCGTAACAAATAACCTTAGTTTTGAACACCAGTTAAAAAAATAAAAAATTGCGTGACTTGTTTTTTTTTATGGTTATTTAAGATTTACATCAGTATGGCTCAAAAGTAGTCCCATCGATATTTAACGGTTCTGCAATGTACAGTAAGAACTGTAACAACCAGGAAGTTACAAGTTTAACACAGTTGTAAGAACAAATAAGAACAAATAGGTGTTTGAATCATGGTTGATGCCACTGAACGTGTAGAGTTTGAAAATAAGTCGAAATTTGAGAACATCCGGTAGATTTTACCAAGCCTTAACTAGTCGGGTATAAATAAAACAATTTCCAATCATGGCAGATCAGATTCGTTCGGACTGTCAGAACAGATAGAACGATACTCTTCCTAATTACCTCGTCAACTAGTTGTGTGTGCGTGACAGAAAGAGAAAGAGGAAGGGGAGGAGGAGGATGGGGTGGGGGTTCGGATCTGGCCAAGAGGAGTAATGATTAAGGATGTCTTTAGGAAAGGTGCAATTATGTGGAGTAGTTTTTTTATATTGTTTATAGAATATAATATAAGATATGTTCATCTAATGCAACTTGCACAACGTTAGAGTACCTTGGTTGGGTTGTAGGTTTTAGTTAAATAAATTACGAAGAATTGAAAAAAGTAATGCTTGTCATCCTTAGTCATCTGCAACACAATCAATTATCTCACAAGGCACCAAATATTGGATAATATTTCACATTTTACTCTTCTCATGCGATTGGGTATGATTTAATTTACAATAGTTGAAAGAAAAAAAATTGATTAAAAGAAAAACGGTTGAAAGAAAAATGGTTTGAAGAAAAAATGGTTGAAAGAACAATGGATTCAGAAAACTACCATGGAAAGCAACAGCTAACACCAGTCTTACGTTTGCCCTGTACATTATGAAAAGGAAAATAAAATTAACTATTTCAATTAAAGCTAAATAGAAAATCTAAAATTTTAAAATTATTTTACTTCACCCACCTATTTCAGCCTACATTTCAAAACACACAACTGTCTTTCAGGTAAACGATGTCAACCGTTCTGAACGAGTTAACAAAGACTGACTTCATTCATTTTATGTGCATTGTTCATTATTTATATATAATGGCTACTAGAGTACAACTAACATACTACTACAAATAAACCACCACCGAGTTCCCCTAAGTCCCCCACCGTTCATACAACCGTACACGGTGAGCGGATGGTGTAAGTTTTGTTCTTTCATCATCCTCGTTCGGATCCTGTTCGCAGACATATGCTGGTTCAATACGTCCTTTTCATGCCTTTCGATAATTTGAAAATGTATGGGGAAACCGTACCCCTGGTATGGGTGTCGAAGAAGCTGTTAAACCGAGGTGATTCGCACAAAAACGCTTTTGCATGGTACGACAAAGCAATTCGGCAAACTATGAACGACATTTAAACATTTAGTCATTTAAACTACAGAACAATCGATATCCTCCCTGATTTCTGTTCGCAAGCCGAGCAGGACCAACGGCAGTTGATCGCACCAACGTTGCGAATCGATACAGGTGTTTCATAAGGCCGTTAGCTTCGGGATGGTACGCTGTAGTACGCATGTCCGTGATCTGTCGTGACTGTTGCAGGAACGCTCAACCGAGATATCCTACATTCCGAAAATGCTTTGGCGACAGTTTCTGCTAACATTTCTGGTAGGGGAACTGCTTTCCGCCAACAACTAAACCGGTCGATCATCGTTACTTAGTACCGGTTTCCATTTAACGTTGGAAGTTGTCCAACCAAATCGATGTGAACGTGGCGGAAACGGCTTTTGGGAAGCCCGAATTTGTTTAGTGCCGCAGGTGTGTGACGACGGATCTTTGATCGTTGACAATCGATCTGACAAAGCGGACGACATCTCGATGAACTGAGGGCCATACGAACCTTCGCGCAACCATTTGTCTCATTGGCTACTAGATTGAAACTAACTAAATATTTCTACGAGCAATCCACCACAACATCACTATTCAAGCCGTATTGATCGGACACCCAAATGATCGATGTTAAATTGGAAGCGAAATCGGAACTTTTGCCATAACAGAAAAAATGTATCATAAGCACCAAGACCAGATCAACCAAAAGGACTGATAAATGGATTAAAAAAAAAACAACAGCATTTAAATGTTCCCCATATATATAACTGAAATAGAATTTCAATATACACTATAAGAATATGGTATTTTACAAAGTTTATTCAAACGAGTACAGCATTCAACAACAAGCACCCCATGGAATGAATCGTTCTCCTTTCTAGCTCGCAGTAGACTCTTATTGGGGTGTTTGTTTTACTTTATTCTTCTTCATATTGTTCCCTATACAAAACCTTCCTGTTTTTAAATGATAATCTTTGCTAACTGTTGTTTGTACGATCAATTTAATAAAGTATGTATGAAAAAAAACGTGAATCTATTCTACTTTTGTTTTGCTTTAGTACTGTGAGCGTAATTGTGGTGGGTATTACATTGCTAGAAATTGTTCTAATTTATAATAACTATAACACCATTCACAATAGTTTAATGTATAACGAATGCTTTTTGTTATCTTAAAGCTGACAAGGTATGTCAATTAAATTTCTGGTAATGTGGTGATAGTGTGGAGGCGTCCGCCATTAAGGCCGGGATAACGGACTGGCAGACGAACGGCGCGAGACCGTGAGCGGTTTTGGACACTCCTGAGGCAGGCCAAGACCGCAAAGCGGTTGTAGCGCCGGATAAGTAAAGTAAGCAAGTGTGGTACAGAGGACAGCGAACACTCTTCTTCTTCTATTTGGCGTACACATCCTACGCGGTCATGCCGACCTATACAGGCTTACAGGACATTATGCAATACCACGTAGCCGGATAGTCAGTCTTACTACGGGCGAACGTTAGAAAATAGTAATGGTGTCGTGTTTTCCAACACAGCATACCCGAGTGTACTGAACGAGATTATGTGATAACCAGTCACAGAGCTAAATACACGTGTATCACCTAAGACCGCTTACATGAAAGTATTGTAAGCATTCGTATTTTAAGCCTAATAACCTTTCCACTCATCGACGTGTATTTCCCGTGTACGTGTATCGACGATTGCCAGAATAGTAATGCTACTGCGCAACACTACTTGCTCAAACAGTCATGTGATGTAGACGGCAACAGCATGCCGAGGACATCTCGGGAACGACTCCAAACATCTTCAGAACAAAGTGTTTTCGCAACTTAACTACACTTAACTTAACTTAACCAAACCAAACCAAACCAAACCAAACCAAACCAAACCAAACCAAACCAAACCAAACCAAACCAAACCAAACCAAACCAAACCAAACCAAACCAAACCAAACCAAACCAAACCAAACCAAACCAAACCAAACCAAACTTAACTAAACTAGTCTATACTTAACTTAGCTTAACTAAACTAAACTAAACTTGACCACGGCGATCGAAGCGCATCTGTAAGTACCGCATAGCAAGAACGTTAAAACGGCGAACCATGCCTTGTGCTGCAATATTTGTGTTTTAACCTTTTCCTAAAAAGTGAATAAAATTTCATTTAATTAAAAATAGTTACAGTCAAATGATGTAAAATCATTAATCTTATCTGCTAAAAAATGTCCTTAAACATAAATACCTCATACCTACGAACCATAACGATACACACATAATCCGTTTCTTTCCATTTCTGTGATATTTTTATCAAACAGCTGAAAACACTGTGATCATGTTAAAAGTTTAAGTACATTTGGTTGCAGCTTTAGACGCTGTAACTGAACATAATTTGTTTATACATTTTATGCATACATTGTATAATACAAAATGATTGCCTTAATGATGCCTTCTCTCACACGCACACCTGTTGTCATCGATTGCCGATCGATGCCTCGCACACCAACATCCACTGTCTATCACGCACCGGCACACGCATCATCATCACAGGCTCAAACACTAACATCACCACAATTGGGAGAACACACGCTGAACGACACCACTCATGGTCCTAATTCAACACTCATTGACGGCCCGCTTTTAATTCGCCGCACTTCCAACACCAACTTACAACAGACCACACTTGACCGTTTCTTTCACGAATAGACGAACCTCTGGTAAGTCTGCACAAACACCTACCTGTTTTGTTCCTGCTGCTAATGCGCTTCGCACTGCCCGCTCCACTGCCTCTGTTTACTATCAAAACGTGCGGGGACTGCGCACGAAGGTCGATGAGTTTCACCTGTCGGTGTTGGAATCCAATTTCGATGTAATAGTGCTTACGGAAACCTGGCTCGATCCTAGCCTACCTTCGGCTATGCTGTTTTCCGAGTCTACCGATGCGATCGTAGTGTTGACAACAGTACATGTTCCCGCGGTGGAGGTGTGTTGATTGCGTGCTCTCAGTCTCTGACGTCACGGGAACACACAACGGTGCATCCATCGCTTGAGCTAGTGTGCGTTGTAATACAACTAGGCAATTCCCGACTATGCATCATTGCTGCATACCTCCCGCCTAGACTTGCCGCAAATGCTGCCACGCTCCGTGAAATCGAAAACTGCATTCGCTCATTATGCTCAACTATGCATCCCGGAGACAGTTTACTCCTGTTAGGAGACTTCAACCAACCTCTCGTCTCCTAGTCAGCCGCTCAGCATGATCCGGATTTGCCATTTCTGCATTATGAGCTACGTACGCGATCGGCTCTCTCCGCTCTGTTTATGGACGAGATGCATCATAGCGGACTTTTCCAGATCAATGGTCATCTTAACACCAGCGGACGCGTTTTAGACCTGGTGTTTGCAAATAATGCTGTTGCTTCTGTTTGCCTTCCGCTTGAACTTTGCCTCACCCCGTTGTTAGCATTTGACACCTATCACCCTGCGCTTGAGTTGGCCATCCCGCTACCACGAGAGGAATCAGCCGTTCCTGCGCTAACACCACGCCTTGACTACGCGCGGACGGACTTTAACAGGCTCCTGCCGATGATCGCCTCGTTCGCGAATGTCTTCGTTTGTTCCCGTTACGCCACTCTTGACCTCGCTGTGAAAGATTTTGAGCGGTTCATGTTGCAAGCCCTGAATGAATGCACGCCGGTGAAACGACCTAAACGAGGCCCCCTTGGGGTGACAGAACGCTGCGCAGGCTCAAAACGGCTAAAGCTGCCGCGTATCGCGATTATTTGTTGCGTAGGTGTCCCGCTGCATTGCGCAACTATAATACTGCGCACTCTCTCTATCGGCGCAATAACAGGTTCCGCTACCTGGGGCACGTACGGCGTACGGTTTTGCGCTGCCGCGGCAATTCACGTGTTCTGTGGAACTTCGCAAAAATCGTCAGAAATCCTCTGGTTTTCCTAGCTCCGTCAGTTACAACGGGCGCATTCGCAACAATCCGTCTGCTGTATGTGATATTTTTGCCTCGCGCTTTGCCGCCACCTTCCTTCCAGCGGTAACTGATGAGAGGCAGATAGCCGACGCATTATCAAACGTACCGGTGGATGCTATGGCCCCAAACTTGCCGATCATCGATGAGTATTCAGTCTCGAAAGCGATTGACAGGCTGAAACCTTCGTTTGCTCCAGGGCCTGACGGGATTCCACGCTTAAGCGTTGTGGTACCACCATCGCGCCTATCCTGGCCTCGATTTTTCGCGACTCGCTGCGTTCGGGCATCTATTCTGCCTGCTGGAAAACTTCGTGGCTTGTTCCAGTGCACAAAAGGGGACAAATCAAATGCATGTAATTACCGTGGCATTACACCGCTTTGTGCCTGCGCTAAGGTCTTCGAGCTCCTGGTGTACGAACCTCTCCTCGCAGCTGCCTCGAACTACATTAGCGCAGCTCAACATGGATTTTTCCCTCAGCGTTCAACCACCACCAACCTGGTTGAGTTCGTTAGCCTCTGCCACAGGACCATCGATGCCGGCTCGCAGATCGACGCAGTCTACACGGACATCAAGGCTGCCTTCGATAGCGTTCCGCACGCCTTGCTGCTCGCAAAGCTCGAAACGCTTGGCCTGCCTGTGCAGCTGCTGGCCTGGATGCGTTCCTATCTTGCTGGTCGCACATACTGCGTGAAGATGGGACCCCATACGTCGCGCCGTATCGATGCTTCCTCGGGGGTGCCGCAGGGGAGTAACCTTGGACCGCTGCTGTTTGTCATTTTCCTGAATGACGTAACACGGTTGCTCCCTCCTGACGGCCACCTACTGTATGCAGACGACGCGAAGCTGTTCCTGCCTATCCGTGACCGGTCAGACCAACTCCGCCTTCAAGCCACTCTAAGTGCCTTCCAGTCATGGTGCTCTTTGAATGGTCTTGAATTGTGCGTCGAGAAGTTGAGCTTCCACGACCAGCTAGAGCACGTTGTCACTAAGGGTAACCAATTGATCGGCTTACTAAAACAAACAGCACGAGACATCACTGACCCGATCTGCATCAAGACGCTATACTGTGCTTTGGTGCGACCAGTGCTAGAATACGCTTCAGTAGTATGGTGGCCTACAGCTGCTCGCCCCTAGCTCGTTTAGAGTCGATCCAGCGCAAATTCACGCGGTTCGCTTTGCGCTCCTGGAGTGTCCAACTTGACTATGAGGGACGCTGTGCGTTGCTTGGCATCGAGACACTGAAGCAGCGGAACTGCAACGCTCAGAGGCTGTTTGTCGCGGGACTTCTTGACAAGCGGATCGACTCGCCCGCGCTTCTTTCGAGGCTCAACATGTATGTCCCGCCGAGATCACTCCGAGCTAGATCGCTACTTAACGTGGAGGAACGCTGCACTCGCTTTGGCTCCTCTGATCCGTTTATTCGTATGTGTGTGACAAATGAATGACCGAAATGTGACTATGTTATAATGAATGAATGTAAATGAATTCGCTTCAAGTGGGTCACTTGCGGTCCGTTGAATTTTAATTAATAAATAACAAATAACAAATAACATTATCCTCAAGCAAGTGCATGGTGCATATCTTTGTGGTTCTTTTAGATTTAGATTACCGCTACCTGTATGTTTTCTATTTTGCAGCTAATACACTGTATAATTATGCTTATGCTATGACAATGCTTTCCTGACACTCTAATTTGCGGATGAAACCCTTGCTACACTGATTATTCACGCACCCAATTCAGGTTCTATCGTCGTTCTCGTCGTCATCGTCATCGTCGTCGTTATAATCTTACCTTGTTTCCGATGCAATGATGCAGTATCTGAGCTTTTTCTCTTTGCCATAGCATCTATTTGTCCTGGACATTTAACAGCTCGGAAGGCTGCTGTACAGCATCCGTTGCCGTGGCGGGTCAAGCCTCTCCGAGGCCCTAGGCGATATGGTAGCCGGGGCACCTTCTTCAAATCCATCGACGGGGAGGGGCGAAATGGTGTACGGCTCATACACTGCAAATTTTCAAAGTTTGCTGCAGTTACATTTTTACTGAAAGCTTTTGAGTAATACATGGTTTTGTCGTTTAACTGAATATCAATAAAACAAATAACTTAAAATGCAGCTATTTATTCTGTCAAAACGACATGTAAGTCAGTCGTCAATCGTGATGAACAAAAATTTGTTTTGGTAACCGCTCACAGACACCCCGATAAAATTTTAGGTGCGTATTCGGCTTGCGGGATTAACGTTTTGGTTGAGAAAAATCTTCACATCACTTTGCTGTTCTTGTTGAAAATTCATGATATCCATGAGTGCCTACCAAATCAACAAACTTGTTTAGACAAAATACAGTTCACACTGCCACCCTGCCAAATCAATAAATCACCCCAATTTCAATACTTTTTTTCGCCTATTTTTCATCGATATCAATGAGTAAACAATCAGTAATGTCAGAAAAGCTTTGTGTTTCGAAGACTGTTTCGAAGCGGACTTTCGACCCTTGATCGTTAAGGCGATCATAAAAACCTTTAGGACGTTGGAGTTTAGAGGGCTTACCTTGGGTAGGAGGACATAAGTAAACTACTTAAATGAGAAGTCGCTAGATGATGGATGGGCTTAGTCCTATCCTGACAATCCGAACAAATCTGACCTGCCATGATCGGAGTTGATTTTATTTATACTCTAAAGAAGTAAAAGGTTTCGCACTTTTAGTTCCGAGTTGTATGTCGGAAAGTTATCATTTTCGCTAAGCTAGTTACTTTTGACTTTAATTGACAAGAACGATGGTTCTAAACGATATTTTCTTTTCTATTTTACAGGTTGCAGCTCTTATTTCATAGTACGGAAGTATGGATTTAAAATCGTCATCGTGAGCATAACATGAAAACAAAATTTTGCTTTTACGTTGATGTTTACCTATACAATGAATACTGAAGTACCGTCTTACTTCGAATTACGGTTATTTCATTTTCAATCGGTCAGAGCTATAACTTCTTGCACGCGGGAAAAACAATATTTTCATTCGAAAGTAACTGGAAATATCCTGTATTGCAGTATGTTTGTCTCAAAAGATCCGCGGACCACAGGTTAGAGACCACTGCTTTAGATCAGCTGCTTTCTAAATAATCGAGCATTGAAGGCCAGAAGATTGCAGTTTTTACACATACATTATTATATTATTACAGTTAATGCACAAAATAACTGGTTTAAACAATGCGATTGGTTATATTGTTGTTTTTCTTACAATAACAATTAACTACAATTCTTACAATTCCTAAAATTGATTGTAAAGAATCTTCAATTAAGAGTCAGCAGCAAAGTGTACAAAAGTCATAAAAAGTTCCAAACAATTACTCATAATCGCAATATTGCTTCTTGCTATTGCTATTGCTATTGGAAAGTCGTCGTGTTTGTGTTGACTGTTGCTCAACGCAATACATGTTATGGTGATCAAATTTGGAAGAGTTCAACGATATGAATTGTCATATTCAAATATGTTCAGTTAATTTTTAATGAATAGGATCTTCCTATCTTTCAAAATCGCACAAATATTTTCTCGGGCCTGACTGCACATTGTGGTGGGCCGGACTTTGCCGACCGCTGCCGACAGCTTAATTAGTTCAAACTTTACGCGATCATTCATATCGATTGTTCCTTTCCATCGACTCTTTCAAATTTGACCCAAACCCTTCAACAGCTTACCTTTCCACCATCACTTCGTCCAGACCACAATTTTGACTGGGGCCCCAAAGGTTTGCCGGGGCACGAGTTCTTAGTTTTGCGTGATAACATAGACACAGGCCAAATTAAAGAGCGCACACATTGACATCGGAATCGATTCTTGAATGAAACCTCAACAGATAAAAAGAGCGGAGCCTTTTAATGTCGTATGTGCATGTAGTTTGCGTGAGGCATATCGTGTAATGGGGTTTCGCTTCACCCAATTCGTGCGTAGCGTTCAATGCATTTGATCCCACGCTTTAGGCCAACTATGATAAAATGATATTAGTCCCGATTATTAAACACAAATTGTAAAGACAAGTTGTCAAAATCAGAAGATTTGTATTATGACATCCGTTTGTGTTGTGTGTTGAAAAATAAAATTTGACGAAACACAAACTCACAAGCACACTGCCAAGATATGTATTATGAAACACAAACGGAAATCCAAAATTGTCAAACTGCTTTCCGTCAGCTTTTGTCACGAAAGGCGCCAATCTCAGATTGTTTGACCGACACAAAACAACAACAGAGTTGTTACTGTTGCTTTCACGACAAAATATAAGTATTTTATTTCAGAAATTATCAAATTTTAACATTTTAAACAAAAATATGTGTACTGCCGTATCCATACAAAAGACAATATGCTGGAAATACTGGTAACGTGCTGCTGTTTTAAGAAGCTGCTGTTATTTCCTTCCTCTGTTGTTGTTTGATGGTAGTCGAAAGATGAAGGGCTCACGCACCCAGTTTGCGTTCAACAGCAAAGGATTCCAGCAACTTCTTCAGTGAGTGACTGCTTCAACAACCAACAGCATAGGCCCATGTAATTATCACATCTAATACTGCATACACTTTTAGGAATAAAAAAGACTCGGAGGGCTCGTTCTCCGCCAGAATGTCAAGGAAAATGTTCTTCGACACAAGAATTTTTTCTTAAATCTGAAATTAACAACCACGAAATGAAACATGTATAACACGGTTTGCACAAATGATCCGCATGCTTAACTCACGCTTGGTTAGAAAACTGTAACGGGTCGAAAACACTTCGAAGCAGTCGGCGCTGTTTTTCAGATCTACCGTTGTTTCTTCTTCACTGCTACTATCGTAACTTACGAAGTGGCAGAAAATCATTTTGAAGTTTTAAGCAAGGATTTGTTAGCTTGATAAGCGATCGTGTCTTAAATAAATTGCAGAAATAAATAAATAAAGTCTTTTCGCGTGAAAAAAGCTGCCTGTTTTCAGGACACAACTGAAAAATAGGTATAGGAACCCCCAGTACAAGCACAGACACATTTCATCCAAGCCAAATTGAAAAACGCACACATCGATATCGATGGAATCGTTTCTCGAATGAAACCTCCACCCTCTGGAGCACCGTTGCTTGCTTGGTGTTAGTCAATTTTTCCTGCTAATTTTACCGCCTACGAGCCGGTGTATTGATATTGTTTTTCGGGGCCTTTAAATTTTTGTTTGGGTGTGTTGAATGCTTGTGTTGTGTAACAGGTTTTCGGTAGAAGTTAAGCGCAGCGTTCTGTGCATTCCATTTTAGCAGCAAGTTGCTCTGCGTGGTTTTGGGTTTGGGTGTCTTGTGCACAGGCCACCCACACCAGCTAAAATTGACGGTTTCTCGCTCTGCCCAATATTACTTTGCGCCAACGATGATGAGGTATTGATTTGAGCTGTGCGCGCGTGTCTCAGCGTTCTTCGCATGCGACTTTGGTGCAAGTATCGGCAGATTTCTTAGAATATTTAATGTGCTGCTTTGAGTAGTATGGGGCCCCAGTTTTCTGCAGTTCGGGACCCTCGACAAAATACAGTGAGTGAAGCGATGGGAAAAATGAATAAATAAAAAATGAGTCATGTTGAAATAGGTGGTACAAATCCCTTCCAGAGGGGGGGGGGGGGGGTGTTGAATCGATACGAAGTCGTACATCCACAATGACGGGGCTCCATAGATCGCCGGGGCCCCTGGTGGCCGCCCAGTCCGTCCACCGTTTAACGCGCCACTGATCCGTTGTCGACAATGTTGCAGCATCCGCTTAATATTTCTTTTCGAGCTCTATCGCAACTGCACACACATCGTCCGCACTCCATACATCCGATTTAGCAATCCAATCTTTCTATCAATGGTCCAGAAGAAAGCCTGTAATTATATCCGATCACGTATTAGTATAACAAACACATTTTAAAATCACATATAAAACACTTACTAAAAGCATATCTGGTTGACCGGTCGCCTTTGCTCCTCTTTTGCCTTTGCGTGCCTTTGCTCCGCACCACTCCGCCGTAATGCGTCAACATCTAAAACGAACACAAGGTTGTCTTTTCCAACATGTGTGTCTACTTACCATCTTTAATGAAAATATCAGACGCAAACTCAACTTAAATTACACACAATTTGCTTTTTTATTGCACGCACTACAACGAAATCTCAACACAAAATGTAAATATGTCATTAGCTGTTTGCTTTGATTTTGACATTCGAAAAAAATGGGTCGTTCGGTGCTGGCTGCGACCGTAGCGCCGCTTGGTGTACGCAAGTGAAAGCAAAGGTAACGCTTCTCCAATGTAATGTAGAGGGCTGAGCCTAACTTTTACCCTGTATGTTGCTCGTCTCTTATAAATTTTACAATTTTTTTTTACTAGGAATTAAAAATATAAAGAAGTTTCCATTTGAAAAACAACCGTTACATTATGATCGATGCTGATAGAGAGACACCTACATCAAATAAATTTAACACACAATGTTTAAATTCAGTGTCTTAACAATGTATTATCAACATAAATTACCAAAAGAGACCATTTTATGAAGTTTTTGCATTTGTCGCAGATGTGCATTTTGCCAAATTATTATGACAGGTGTTATGTAATGGTTTTTATTCAAATCAAAACTCCTTTATCTTTTTATGGCTCAAAGAAAAATTCTTAAAACTATATTAGACGTGCAACATACAGTTCTCTAAACTACTAGTATCATTTTGCTGTGAAAATTTTAAAATGTACTGAAAGAATATCTTTTACATTTTGCATAAAGCTCCTGTCAACTTGGAAAAGCTATAACTAAAAACGGTAGCGAGTTGAACCAATCTATGCACAGTTTTAGAAATTGCATTATTTTATTTAGTTTTCATCGAAACATTGCATCAATATTGGATTACGCATTTTAAAGTTATACAGGGTTTTCCAATTGAGTTTAGACTAACAGCATACTTTTTTGAATAGTCGCAATAGATTCTTGAATAGCATCCTCTATTTTTGATAGCGAGCAATGGATTATTGACTAAGAGCAATTGATTTCAGCAAGCCGGTTGCTGGCGCGGAGTGACCAGATTGTTTTTGAGTTTATCGGTAGGAAATCTAAAGCAAATTCGGTAATTTTCCTTAAAAACAACTTTTTATTCAATCATAAACTTTATTGAAGTCCATTTTTATGGTTGAACGTTCAATACTTAGAAAAATATTTGATATTTGGTTAGAAAAATTAAGTTTTAATGTGCTCAATTGTAAACCGAAATTCTATCAAAATTCGATAGAACTACATATGGTCACTCTGAAAAACTTGCTAAATGAAGCTTATGGTGAGGTTATGCCTATGGGTCCACTGTTGCATATTTCAATTCAGCCGTTAAGTGCTTTTGTGTTGTATTTTGCTTTCATAAAATCAAAAAATATCACCGAAAACCTATTAGAAACATTATCTCTTATTTTGTGGATGATATATAGCAGCAAAACAAATGCTTTAAACCAGTGGACGGATGAAATTAAATATTATCCACAGATTATTATTTAAGTCGATCTGTCACACCGGGTGTTATAAATGCAACGCTCTTAGACTGTGAGCGTTTCTACCAAAGTGGGTATAGGGACTAGGCGGGCTTATAGGTTTGGCGGGAAGGCCATATTGGACGAACGAACGACAGGAGGGGATTCCATTGTGATACGTAGTTTTTCACCCATACTATGACACATCAACCCAAACAGCCATTGTAATTCTCACGCATACATCAACAAATGATCGAATCCACTACTGTCATTTCGTTTTCATTTTTCTACAGCACGGCTGTCAAATTGTTCGGGATAAGCTCACCTGTATATTACACCCACTTTGGTTTCTACATACACCGAGACTGCAAGTGAGAGATGGCTGTGAGAGAATTGACAATCGATTTGTGTGTGTAGAAGCTCTGAAAAGCGCCGAGATGAGACTTTTAAAATGATGTTGAAAAATCCATTTTAATCGCTAAAGTGAAGTCAAAAAGTTTCTTTTACTTTTTAATAATATTTTTACGATTATTAAACGACAAAAATGCAAAGTGTAATTAATCGTTCGCCATAAACTGCCAATTCAATTTTTCTCAGCTTTATCGTTCTTTGCATGCCGAGGAGATTTCTCTCACCGAAAATGCTGTCAGTCGCTGTCAAAGCATGCTGTCAATTATTTTCTCAGCTGCTTTCTTGGTGTATGTAGAAACGCTCTGTCATAAAGAAAAATATCGTATTTGCTTTAGAGTTCCTACCTCTAAAAACAATCTGGTCACTCCGCGCCAGCAACCGGTCTGCTGTAATCAATTGCTCTTAGTCAATAATCCATTGCTCGCTATCAAAAATAGAGGATGCTAGTCAAGAATCGATTGCGACTTTTAAAAAGTATGCTGCTAGTCTAAACTCAATTGGAATACCCTGTATGCCTCCAAAGTCGCTGGCTACGCGGGTAGCCCGGTTGCTTGGAATATGATGTTTTTTGGTTGCCAGTAACAGGGTTAACAGTTTTAAAATGACGTAAAGTCCCTCAACTATGGCGACCCCCAAAGGCGCTTTTCCACCACCTGATATTTTTAATCAACCTTGATCACACTGCCTGTCGTTTTTCCTTTCTTGTCAAATTGATATTGTAATGTTTGTTTTGTATGCGTCGTACGTTTGTGTATTATTTGTAATTGAGCGGATTCATCATATTTAAAATTACTTATTTTCTAATGAGTTGTACGATTTTCCAACATTTCTATACAATTTCCTACTTACACTAATATCTCATAGAATTTTTCTTGTGTTTGCAATGTTTTTCAATTAGACTCAATGAAATCGGCCAATCCAGAACTGGAAGTTGCCGATGTAAAGCATTCCATAATCGCTATGATGCTTTCAAAGAAAACGTTAAAATACGATATAAGGCGAATTCAGTTCCGTCATTTTGCGCAGCATAAACAAGTACAGCTCAACAACGTTTTGTTAGAGGAGAAATCATCCAGCCATGTTTTCGCAATCAGCCTGTGTACAAGTAAGAGGGGAAAGGAACTAAGGCAACTAATGTTTGGAATCCCATATGTCTATACAAGGGCGGTGCTTATATTTGTAAAAAACAATGTCGGGAATGCTAGGAACAATTTAATTCCTTACTTGATGATTCAAAATATAATAGAATGATCTGTACTTTTACAGGTTCACATAAAACAAATGAGCTGCACACCGCTGTCGAAAGTAATTCTTGCCATGATATCGTCCTGCAGAACGGACAACAATCAGGCCCTCCATAAGCTGCTACACGTTGCGGTCTGCGAAGAGAATTATAATGTTTGACACACCACCGTTACGAACATAGGGTTCTGTATCACTCGCCGGTATAGTGTAAATTAGATATAGGCAAGTAGAGGAATTAGTGAGCTGCCGCATTATTGATCGCTTTATTCCTAAAAAATATGATTCGCCCGCTCGAATAAAAACAATTAAAATATCGTATGATTTTGTTTTGCTCCTGGGAAAAACAATTGGAAATCAATAACACTGTCGGGCCTATACAAAATCCAAAAATCTGCGTTTAAAATCAGAGGTTTTTTAAATTGCGGATAAGTTCAACTTCAACCTTCAAATCACATTCGGAAGCGTTCGAACGTATTTCCGCGTTGCTGCGTTGAAATCGTTCGTGTTTGAGTTTTGTTGAGCTGTTCCTATCGGAAGTTCTGCTGTGTTGAAATGTTTTGTTCCTGCATCCTACGAGAATTTGTTCCTGCTTGGTTTCCTGATTTTATATGTACGTGATTTCTGTTTCATCAGCGACTGCTGTACAGTGTTATTGACCCTGCCCAATACGCTCAGAGATTAATTCGCACCAGCACGACAACCATTATTTTTTCCGTTCATTATAAGGGCTCACCAAGTGAGCAGAGCCGATAGCATACGATTCTATCGGTAT